>NC_048904.1:1201770-1258287 GCF_011077185.1 Oxyura jamaicensis | reverse complement strand
TCCTTCCTTCCTTCCTTCCTTCCTTCCTTCCTTCCTTCCTTCCTTCCCTCCCTCCCTCCCTCCCTCCCTCCTCTGGCATCAGCCAGAATTCCTGGAGTTTCATTGCCCCCAGCTGGCCATTCCTTTTCATCTGGTAGCCACCCATGGTTCTTTCCTGCCGCAGTCAGCCAAAGGGAGGGATCAGTCTGTGCCCTCACTCTGTGACAGCTGTCCCTACTGCAGGGCCCCTGGGATTGCTGGGTCCTTGGGCTCAGCTGGGCAAGGACTTAATTCCATGTGTCAAATGTAGCCTGGCTTAATCAACCTACTTCTACCTGTGATTGAATAACTCCCTTTTCTCTTTTGGCTATCTCATTAAAAGGTTGAATAAAATCTCTGTCTTAATTTGTTGCACATTAGATTTCCCTTTCCTGAGGCATGCTTTTTAGAGAGAACTTGTTTTATAATAACACATGCATGTATTCTCTTTTCCTGCCTCCAGTATTTTTGTGAGTTCAGTTGTCTTCTTGCTCTCATTTTTATGTGGAACCACATATTTCATTTTGCTAGATCATAAGATACAAGGATGCTAGGATCTTACCTTGATTTTCTAGTATTTATTATTAGTTTCCTTTGTCTCTTAATTGGGTGCCTTTTTCCTATGTTGCCTACAATACGTTAAAGACATTTGTTCTATTTTATGACACTAGGAGAGTTTAATGGCCAGTCTTCATGACAGTTTGTTAGTTTGTTACTCCCTGTTTCCTAAAAACTCATCAGTTTGTTCTGCTGAGCAAACTGTAGCTCACAAAGATGCTGTCTTCCCTCTTTGTAAGCTATTACTTTCTTTAATAATGCTTTTGTATTTTCTTTCTACTTTTTTTTTCATTCATGTTTATCATCTTCTACTTGACAATGAGAATATATGCTTTGTTCTCATCTTTACTTTCCTACTCCAATGGTCTTTTTGTTGTTGTTGTTCAATTTATTTTTTTCTTATTTATCATTTTTATGATCACAGTGATTCTAAATGCTAACCACTTATTTTATCCTTAACTCGGGATAATTGATTATAGGGACAAATTTGTAATCTACAGATATCTGTCTCACCAAAAAGGTGCTCATGATTTCTCTCAAGACAATGGGATTGTGGGTAGTTTGTTCTGGCTTATCTGTAATGAACAGCTGAAATAACTTAATTAAGGAAATCACACAATATGTGATATGCCTGCATTTTCATTTCATGTTCTGAAAGCTTATTTGAAATTCAGTCTTGTTTCATCAGTATCTGATGCTACCCTGCAATCTAGAATTGATATTAGCATGCATGACATGTGAATTCACTGTTTCCTAAGAAATGTTAATATTTTACTTCCCTTCTGTATTCTGGTAAAGAGGATGCCTTTTCCTGCAATGTATTGCCATATAGGGAAGCTAGCGCTCATAAATACCACATCTACTCTGTGTCTGATCTCTTTGAAATAGACCTGAATTCAGGTGGAATTTTGGTTCTTTATGTGTATTATGAAACCACACCTCACAGACAGATTTATTACTGTTCCTGTATGGTGCCTATTGTTATGTGCTGAAGGGACAGTGACTTTCTGATAATATTTTCCCTATGCAGGCTATTATCACTGTACTTGTAAAACATTTTTTATTTGTATCTGAGCCCCAAAGGTAGCACCAAGCAACTGTATTCAAAAATTCCTGAAGGTTTAGGAGTTTTCTGCATCTTTAAAGCAATGCTACCTACTAAGTATGTCCTAGAGTTCTGATTTATTGATCTGATTTTAAAACTTAGAATTGATGGTAGTGGGAGAGGCAATAAAAAGCCATAAATGGTACTCTTAGAATATTTTCTGAAAAAGATTGCCACAAGGAAAAAAGCATGCAGTGTCAGAAACTTCCAAAAGAAAGTAATAAAAAAATCAGTTGCTCAGTGTCAAAACTCCTTCAGCAAAATGAGTTATTTTTTCCTCTTGATTTTGGAGTTCCTTTTTCACCATTAACTCAACTTTCCTGTATTTCTTAGTGTCAGACTGTAAGCGTGCTGATGCTCAGTGTCTTCTTCATTTTGTTTCCCAGTTCTCATTCTTCCCATGATCCTCTAAAAAGAAGAGGAAGCCCTTTGTTTAGGCTACATGTTCTAGGAATGAAGAGTGTTTATAGAGCATTCATCTGTTTTTCTTGTCCGTGATACATATGTTGACATAATTGCATACTTTTATATGATTTGGACAATGCAAAACCAGCATTGAAAATGGAGAGAGCAAACAAGCATGTTTTTATACTTAACTACAGAACTTAGAGTGTAGGTTTTGAGTCATTTTTGTTTGTTTGTTTGTTTTTAAAAAAGGCTCACTGTAGTTATGAACTCGAAAGGATAAGGACCTTCCTAAGCTGTTTCCATTTAGCATCTGCTCATTCTGCTCCTCATTCTTCATTCTTTCTAGTACCAGCTTTAAAATAACTTATCAAAATAGTTATTTCCGAACACCTCAACTGGTATTCCTAAAATCTGCTGGTGCTCTGCTAGCACTTTCCTCAACTTTTGTCAATACATTAGAACTTTCCCTCTGCTTGTGTACTTATTTGAGCTGGATTTAATTTCAGACCATCTTGTTTAGATATACTATTTTGAATTCTAATTCTGTACTCCAAAGTGCTTAGAAGACCTTCCAGTTTCGTATCATCTGACAAATTTTTAAGTGTCCTCTTTAGTCAGCCATCTAATCACTGAAAATTCTTATGTTGTACTCAGTTGAGGCCAAATCATCCACTCCCCTTCACCCAACTGTCTTCTTAATATGACAATAATAAATATACTTTGAGAGCACAGCTGCCTGAAAGTGCATCAACTTATGTTGATTTCATTAGGTTAGTAGTCCTTAGAGGTATACATCACTGAACAGATAACATGGTGGGGCTTGTTTTTATGTCAGGCCCAATTAAATGCTTCTGTTTTACTATGACAATGAACAATATCAGAAGCTCTCATGGACGACATGGTGCCTATGTGTCACAGACTGGTGTTGACATCTCAAAAATTCTCACAGAATTTAAACAAGAAGTATCTCTCTTCCTCTTTTCTCTTACAGAGTACTAAAGATATTTGTCATAAAAGGAAAGTATTGATTTGACAGAATAGCGCTTATATTAATGCTGGATTTTTTTTTTTTTTTTCCATCTTATTACATTCTATATGCTTTTGAACTGATTGCTTAATCACTTTTGCTGGTGTCTTTCTATGCAGTAAAATCTAGGAAGTAGTTGTACAGGATTTTTCTTTTTACACATTTTTGAAATTCTAAAAATATTTAAAAATATTTTTCCCTTTTTCTAGGCCTGCAGGATCCTGCAGATCCTGAGAATTATTCACTAATGGTGTAAAGATTCATTTGATTAGTTCCTTGAATACACTTAGGTAACTTTGTCAGGCTTCATTGGTGTGAACACATCTAATTTATCTGTCATTCTTTTCCAAATATGACCTCAGCTCCTAATTCCTTTGTTAAAATTACTTGTATCAAACAACTGCACACAGTTAAGCTTTCTGGTCAAGGTTAAAATAAATCAACCACTGAGTACTTGAGCCTTCTCTGTGTTATCTGCTGGTTTTTGTACACTTCTTGTGAGTTAGCTTGTATACACATTTTTATGGCGTGGATCTCATGTACTTACTGAGTTAACTAAACAATTAAATTATGAGAATTTGAAACTGGATTTTAGTGTTAGATTTGAGGTGTCTGTTGGCTAAGTATTCCTGAGTAGGAAAGAGAAATGTTTTATTGGCCCCTATTACTCCAACAGCTCTGCAACTGACACAGTAATTTTCAAGTAAGTTGGATTACAGTCATGTTTTATAAAACATTTTAAAAATGTGGTCTGTGAAACCTATCATGAATATTTTTGGGAGGCAGTTAACTCTAAAGGAACAGAGGTCCTATACTATTTAATGCTTTAAAGATAATACCCAGTATCTTAAGTTTCATGTGGAAATGAGTTTGGCAGCCTTTGTAGGTTAAAGCATGTAAAAGTCTCCTTTTGGTCTGACTCTACAAGTTTATCCGTGAAACTTCAGCAAAGTATCATTTTCAGAAGTTCTGCTGTCTGGAAGATAATGCTTATCATCACTGCACACATATGTGGGGAGCAAGGAATGGAGTTAAATTTTCTGTATTTTCCCATGTAGAGTCAATATGACAAATCAGCTGCCCTTTCTGATGTGTGAACTGTAACATTTCATGTGATTCCTCTGAATTTACCTGTTCTGCAAAATCAGAAACTTTTAAAGATTAGGCAAATAAGCAGAAATAAATTATAAGGTGAAAAGGCCATGCTTTTGCATCCAGCCTATAAATGATGCTGCAAATTTTTGTGACGTGGTCTAATGAAAGGGTTAAATAAACTGTTTGCTGTCTTTAGGCATTTGTTCTGTATCCATGGACTTATTTTAATGTAAATAGGCACCTCAACAGCTGTGTCCCCTTAAGCACATTTTATTTAGCAGCTGGGTTATACACGTCACTTGGCAGCCATAGATTTTCAATTTTTCCCTGTGCCAAGGGGGCAGCTGGAATAATTTGATTGCTCATTAATTTGGGAGAAATATGAGCTGTGTAAGTCAGACAACACGAGTCTTCTGTATGGTCTTGTACAAGGATAAGCGGATCAGGGTAGAAGCAATTTGCCCTGTCCCAAGAGGGCCTTCATTTTTTAATAAGCTGGTTATGAAAATTCTATTTCTTTGCAATTTGAAGAGTCTAATTAGAGCCTGTAATTTCTCTCAAATAACTGGAATGGATGAAGGTTAACATTAGGCCTCCAGAGTCTTTTCACATTCATTTACAGACTTAAATCAGGTAATAGTTTGTAGCTAATTAGAACAGTGTATTAAATATTTAGTTTGACTTAACTGCAAGAACACATGGATGCTGTAGGGCTACGTAAATGATAAATTAGAGCTAAACTTAATTTTTAATCAAAGATAAACTTACAGGCTGTTCAGTAATTTTAGCACTGACTTATGTACTATGGCAGTCTGAGCAACAATTGTCTTCTGTTGGCTGAAATGTCAAGATAAAGGATCATGTCTATTTACTGTCTTTGCTGTAACACTGGTTCAAACAATTCATAGTGTATATATATAGTGTCTGAAGAACTAAATGTTTTTCAGCGTGGCAGACAGTTTTTATGTAAAGTCTCATTTATTTTTCCATGCACCAATTTCAGAAAGATTTTCTTAAATGAGAGTGCTTCTTGATGCAGAAGTTTCTGATAAGCCACTCATAGGAAGTCCAACAATAAGCACACACTCCTGCAAGTCTGCCAAACAGTGGGTCCACTGTTCTATCAGAGCAGTATCTGCATTTGCGACTTCTGCTTTGGTTGATATTTAATTTCAGTGAACTAGGAAGGTAGTCCTAGAATTCCATGGGCAAACGTTGTTGTTCCTGTTCCTGTAAATAAAGCCTTCAGTTTTATTCTATTACGCTTGTAATGTACAAAACTCTTTATATTCAGTGAGTAGGCTTCACTACAAAATTATAAAACTCTTCATTTTGCCAGTTGGATTGCTAGAATTTGAGCCTTTTGCCACTGAAGTTAGTATAAAAACTCACATAAAATACAGTTGTACAGAACTGGACATGGGCTTGGAAAGTTTACCTCAGCACCAAACTAACTAGTACCTAAAATGTTTGGTTCAAAGTGCAGGCAGTGGTTTGCATCTACTTGTTGTGAAGGAAAGCTTTTGTTCAAGTTAAGTCTGCCAGAAAGAAGACAAATACACATATTGTGAATCATTAAATACAGAAGTTCACTTCAACACAATTCTGTAAAACTTTCACAAAACCGATCACACTATATTCAACGGGACATTCTTAGTAATGCAACTTGGTCAGAGCAGGAGTGGCTATGGTTCTAATCTTTGTCATAGAATAAAATTCATGTAAAGAAAAAAGGCAAGTAAAACATTTTTGTTAATTAAAAAAAATGGTATCTGACTAATGCTGCTATCCTATGCTATATAATGGTATTGCACCAGTGCAGGTGGGTGGCCATGTCAGAGAGCATAGAGAGACCTTGCATTTGATGTCCTTTCCAATTACCCTTTTGCAATTTGATGTCTTCCAAATCATTGTCTTTGATAGTAGAATTTAGTGGACAACCACTGCATTTTGTTATATTTTAGCTGGTAAGATTTTAAAGCCTTTTTACAAATGTTATAAAACAGCATAGGTTCTTATTTCCATTGATAATTGTGCATATTAATTTGTTAGGCAATGAGTACCTCAATACTATCATGTCTGCTCATATGTGAATGCCATTGTATTTATACTAGAGTCTCACCTGCTCTTCTCCTTCTTAATTAATCTACAGTTTGTGAGTTGCTTATTTAAAATCCCATACACTGACTACAGCTCCCCTTTCTCTTGGCTGAAGGCTCACTTATACCTCCAGCAATTGCTCCTGAAAGCAATTTCACTTCTTCAAGCACAGACAAAGCTGTGGATCTAAAACTGGAGTAATAACAATGTTGAAATACTTCTAACTGAAAATGGAAGAATGCTGATAAAAAGAAATAACCTAGTAATTGAGACAAAGTAAAGAAGAAATATTGTTTATTTGACAGAAAAAAAAAAAAAAAAAAAAAAAAAAAAAGAGGCAGCTGTAGCCTCAAAATAGTCAAACTTTTCTGGCTATAACCTTATTCAGGCCTCAGATTCTTGGCTCATGACCTGTAGCTTTAATCTCAAGTTTCCTCTCCAGCATTTTTTGGATGCTAGAAACTCCATTACAGATTGCTACAAAATCAGTGATAAAACTTCAAAATACCACCTTATTTTGTTACACTGGTTTCCCAGCTGCCAATTTTTATAAAATGGTTTATGACTGCAATAATCCTCTCAAAATCAGCTGTTATCGGAGATAATAGCCAGTTGTCAGAGCATTAACCACCCTGACTTCACTTTGGGCTATTACATAACAAAAAAAAATGAACTGGTGGTAAGGTTGCCAGGTGTATTAAATTACATGATGAATTATAGAGATTCTGTAATGGGGATTAGTGTCCAAAAGAGACTAGTGGAGATTGCCAAACCCATTATCTGATAGGACTGTAGACTGGACAAAATCCCAAGGGTGAAAGGGCAGTGCTTTAACCATTATGTCATCCTCTAATCGGTGTCTGCACCACGCACGGTGAAGTACACTGAAAATGAGTTACCATTGTTCTGTAACATCCTGTAACTATATATTAATAGAAGTGGAGAAGTTGGCAGTATTTGGTTACTTAGTCTGATTTTGATCTTCTCCCATGGATTCTTCCAAAAAAAGATTTGTTGATATAAAAGAAAGCTAACTAGTAAAATAGCAGAAATTGTATGAGCCTGTTTTTTTTCCACAGAAGCTTCAGCTAGATCCAAGAAAGTTGGTTATGTCATGGTTTCTGCTCTAATCCGTTCTCTTCCTCTCCATTCAGACAAATTAATTTTTAGGTTGCTATTTTGCATTTAAGGAAGAAAATAGCTATTCTAGACTTCACAAATCCACTGACATGTTGAAGAATGAAGATAACTTGTTCAGGGATGGCTGAATTATCCATAAGTAGTTCATCTAGGCTTGTCTGTTAATGGTTTGTAATGACAGATGTGGAATCTTGCATATCAGGGCTCTAAACAAAAAATTCTTTAGCTTCCCAGATGAGAGCACTGAGCTTGTTCTTGCCCCAGTAAATAGTATCACATTTTACTTTGAAATGATAACATTGTTATAGCAGAAAATCTACCTCAGAGAATCTGTGGAAGTTATAAAATTTGAGTTAAAAGTTTTCCTCTCCCTCTATATCCAGTATGGTTGATCTAATTGTACCATTGCTGGCTTTACCAGTGGAAGGATATAAAAAATAAAACAAAAATTTCTAAAACTCAGTAAAAATATTTCTAAAATTCTTCAGTAAAAATGAGTGGTATTTACTCAACGTTTGGAGGTGCTATATAAAGATTTTATTGGCATTCTAGAGATATATCTAAAATGAAACATTTAAGCCATTGGTCTCAAAGTGGCAGAAATGTTAGAGCTTTTGGTGAGAGTAAAAGTTAAAGTGAAGGTAAAAAAAAAAAAAAAAAAAAAAGGATTTTTTTTTTTTTCCAAATAATTGGTACTTTGTGTAAAGTAGCCTTTGGGATTAAATTTTCCAGACATTGTCTCAGCCCAAAGCTTAATACTCTCAAAATCTGGATTTTTTCTTCGTGGATTTAATTGTTAAACTTATAGGAAGCATTTATTATGTTTAATATATGCCAATGTTGTATTACAATTTGTACATTAATGATTACTTATTTTTCATCATTAATGCATACTTTACATAGGCATGAAAAATAAGCTAGAAAGTATGAGATGCGCCTTAGACCTATTTTGTGTTTTTGTTTTGCTGCTAAATGCTAAATCTTAACTATTTAATACAACATCTTTGCTCTGCCAAGTCTTTACATATAATTCCTCAGTAATTAACTCTTGTGGAGCCATTCAAAGCTCACTTGTCTTTGAGGGGAACTGATCTTGCCCAGTTTTCTGTGACTGATTGTTCATTATGTGTAATGCAGCTAGAACTTGTGCCCCATGTTAGAGGCCTCAGATGGGTGGGAGGCCCCACCCTCCGAGTGACAAGCTTTCTCCTAATATCTAACCTAAATCTCCCCTGTCTTAGTTTAAAACCATTCCCCCTTGTCCTATCACTATCAACACATGTAAACAGGCGTTCCCCCTCCTGTTTATATGCTCCCTTCAAGTACTGGAAGGCTGCAAGGAGATCTCCTTGAAGCCTTCTCTTCTCCAAGCTAAACAAGCCCAGTTCTTTCAACCTTTCTTCGTAGCAGAGGTGCTCCAGCCCTCTGATCATCTTTGTGGCCCTCCTCTGGACCTGTTCCAAGAGCTCCACATCCATCTTGTGCTGGGGGCCCCAGGCCTGCACAGTATTCCAGGTGGGGTCTCCCAAGAGCAGAGTAGAGGGGGACAATCACAGAATAACAGAACTGTAGGGGTTGGAAGGGACCTCGAAAGATCATCGGGTCCAACCCCCCTGCAAAGCAGGTTCCTCAGAGCAGGCTGCCCAGGTAGGCGTCCAGATGGGCCTTGAATATCTCCAGAGAAGGAGATTCCACAACCTCTCTAGGCAGCCTATTCCAGTGCTCCGTCACCCTCACCGTGAAGAAGTTCTTTCACATGTCGGTGCGGAACTTCCTGCGTTCTATCTTGCAGCCATTGCCCCTTGTCCTACCCCACAAACCACTGAGAAGAGGTTAGCTACATCCTTCTGTCTCCCACCCCTCAGATATTTATAGACATTGATCAGATTCCCTTTCAGTCTCCTCTTCTCTAGGCTGAACAGACCCAGGTCTCTCAGCTTGTCCACATAGGAAAGATGCTCCAGGCCCTTTATCATCTTTGTGGCCCTCCGCTGCACTCTTTCCAGGAGATCCCTGTCTTTTTCGTACCGGGGAGCCCAGAACTGGACACAGTACTCCAGGTGAGGCCTGACCAGGGCAGAGTAGAGGGGCAGGATCACCTCCCTCTACCTTCTGGCCACCCCTTTTTTAATGCAGCCTGCGACATAGTTGGCCTTCTGGGCTGCAAGTGCACACTGCCAGTTCATGTCCAGCTTCTCGTCCATCAGGACCCCCAAGTCCTTCTCTGCAGGGCTGCTCTCATGCTCTTCTTCGCCCAGTCTATATAAATACCTGGGACTGCCCCAGCCCAAGTGCAGCAACTTGCACTTGGCCTTGTTGAACCTCAGTAGGTTCTCATGGGCCCACTTCTCCAGTCTCTCCAGGTCCCTCTGGATGGCATCCCTTTCCTCTACTGGCTGCACCACTCAGCTTGGTGTCATCTGCAAACTTGCTGAAGGTGCACTCGATTCCGTCGTCTGTGTCACTGATAACGATGTTGAAGAGAACTGGTCCCAAGACCAACCCCTGAGGGACACTACTTGTGACCGGCCTCCATCCAGATATAGAACCGTTGACCACAACCCTTTGGCTGCAACCAGACAACCAATTCTTTATCCATCTAACAGTCCATCCTTCAAATCCATACCTTTCCAATTTAGAGAGAAGAATGTGGTAAGGGGCCATATCAAAGGCTTTGCTTAAGTCCAGGTAGGTGACATCCATCGCCCTTCCTTTGTCCACCGATGCCGTCACTCCATCATAGAAGGCCACCAGATTGGTTAGGCAAGATCTGCCTTTGGTGAAGCCATGCTGGCTGTCTCGGATCACCTCTTTATCTCATACATGCCTTAACATGTCTTCCAGAAGGATCTGCTCTATGATCTTCCCAGGCACAGAGGTGAGGCTTAGTGGCCTGTAGTCCCCTGGGTCTTTCTTGCTCCCTTTCTTAAAAATGGGAGTAATGTTTCCCATTTTTCAGTCACTGGGGACTTCATCTGACAGCCATGATTTTTCAAATACGATGGAGAGCAGCTCAGCAACCACATCAGCCATCTATCAGATGTTCTCAGACTGTTCAAAATTCCCACCCAGAGAGCTCCTGCAACAAGCCAGTTCTTTACAGTGAGGCTACCTGAAAGTTCAGGCAATCGTTAAGTCACATGTTGGTCCACTGTTCCAAATCGGTCCGTTTTCTCATTTGTGGAGAGACTATCTGGGGCATTCTTGGACCATCATAACTTGTAACTATGGGAACTTAAATTTCATCTTTATATCCTGCTTATAACTCATATTTCATATCTCTTGTCACAAAACTCTTACTATTTCTTGCTGAGCCAGAAAGAAAAGGCTGTTTTGCTTAAGGTGTCCATGAAGTAGTTTGCAGCTGCAAACAGATGTCTCTACTGTCAGCTGCAAGCAGAAATTCTGTTTCCACTCCCACATTGTATTTTAAGGTTCTGGAAATACTATTTTACAGTCTTGCTTGGCATGAAGATATGTCTTCACGGTTCCAGTGTGTAGAATCTTGCAGATTGACTTGTCTCACTTAACATAGACAGAAGAAGGTTCATATTCTCTTCTCTGTTCTGCTAGTTAAATGAAGTTTCAGAGGTGAGGGCAGTTCAGGGACTACAGATTAGTCTGTGCATAATGGATGAAACTGTTAAGTGGATATTTCAGATGAAGTGGTTAGCACTGAAATAACTGTCATTTAAATCATCATTCTTAGGTTTCCTCACTAATGGTTGAGTGTGTGCATCTCTGAGATTTTATGTAAGCTTTCTGTCCAGATTTTAAAGGTTCAAAGTTCAGAGCATTCCCTAGCTGTAACAATAAGAAACTTATTAATAGAACTCACTTATTTTTCAAAATGAGATAATGCAACTAAGAATAGAGCAAATCATGATCCGTGCATTCTAAAGATGTCATTTTTTGCTCTTGGATTGAGCTTTGCTTTGCACCCAGTGAGTCCGGTAACATCTACAATTTTCAGTTTTGTAGATGGGATGTAACAAATCCTATCTAGTGTTTTTGTCTGAGAATATCTGCTTTCTCCACAGCAAACAGTTTATGCTAAAGCTCGATATGGTTGATCTCATATTTTACAGTTCAGAAACAGAGAATATTTAGATTCAGGTATCTCTCTCAAACATCTTACAAGGAAGGCTTTCATAATTATCCAGAATTGCATTTCTGTCATTGGCCTTTTGCCAGAGAGGTACTTTATACCCATTTGATGAAGACTTCTTCTTAAGATGAAAATGGTATCCTGATTCACTCAAAGGTCTTTGATATTGAAAGGTGTTTTTCTCATTTGACTTATACAAAGTTAGCCAGGGCATATGTAGACTATGTAAATGTCGTTATTGGATCTTCTGAGATTAGCCCATAGCAGCTTTGATCTTACTCTCTCTGCCTAAATTAAAATGTTCTCTTTGTACAGTTTGTTATGGTTTTGGTTGGGACAGAGTTAATTTTCTTCATAGAGGCTCATACACTGCCGTGTTTTGGATTTTTGATGAAAACTGGGGAGCCAGTCCCAGCCCGAAAGGGTCAGTCCTCAGCCGCTGGGGCCGGCCGCGTTGCTTGGGTGACCACAGCCCGCCCCGCGGCTTCCGGCAGCCCCAGGGCAGGCGGGCTGCTGCGGGATGCTCTGGCCTGGTGCGGTTTGGGCCTCCTGCTGCGAGCCCGAGTGGGCCGCAGCTGCGAGAGTGCCCCCAAGTGGGGCTGCTGAGGGAAGGCTGCTGCACCTACTTCAGACGTTGCTCAGGGGCTGGAGAGAGTGTTTCTGCTGCATCCAAAGAGACCTGATGCTTACAATATCATGGAAAAAACGAGCGTATTAGTTGTCAGGAAGAGGAGCAGGCCTGGCATAAAAGCTTAGTAGTAACTTAGCCATCTGAGGGCTAAAATGACACCTATTTCTCCGAAATCTGTTATAGTCTGCCCAAAGTATTGGAACTTGAGTTTAAAAGGGTGCAGGATGCATTGCTCCTACATCCCATCATCTTTATTGTTCACACAAGACCCTTCTTTATATCTTACGGCAGTATTTCTTTCTGGATCTAACTCCTATTTCTGGTTTTGTAACAAGGACTATCACAGACAACCTTCTCTGCCCATTTGTCTTCCTGAAGGCTTTTGGAGTGTGCCTATGCACAACATCCTGACACAACTGTAAAAGCATAAAGCTCATGTTCTTCTGTGTAAGGGCCCATGAAAACCTTTAAACAAAACCACTATGATTGCCTAATGAGATAGATTGCTCTTCAGCAGTTGGAATTTTCCTCAGCCCTATCACTCAGAAACTAAGGAATACAATATAGTTCTTAACAACAACAAAAACAAACAAAACAAAAATCTTATATCTAATGCCTTTTTTAAAAAAATGAACAAAGTACTGATTAAAAAAGAAAAAAAGAAAAGGTACATCAAACAGGTACCAAGAACTCAACTTTGTCCCCAAACAGAATTTCATTCTTAATGCAAATTAGAAATTGTGAATCTTTTGTCTAATGTTCTGAATTCATATGCTGACAACAGGCATTTTTATTATTTATTTTTAAATCAGCAATTACACATCACTCTGAAATACAGGAAATCCGTATTCTGTGTTAGACTGTCTAATGTACCTTGTGATGGTGAAGGGCATTGGTATTTTTGTGATAGCCAAAAACTTGGGAGAATGTCTTCAGAGACACAGACTGAAGGAATTTCTTTTACCTATGGAATGTGTGGCTTATAGAATCTTGAAAGAGCCTTTATGTAAGTATTTTTTCTTCACAGATAGGGTAATTAGTCATTGGAACATGCTGCCCAGGGAAGTGGTGGAGTCCTCATCCCTGGTATTATTTAAGATAAATGATGAAGCTGAGTGTCTATGGATAAGGATCAGGGAGAAGGCCTGTAGGGGTGACATCTTGGTGGGGGTCTGTTATAGACCGCCTAATCAGGAAGAAGAGATGGATGAAACATCCTATGACATGCTTGCAAAAGTTACACAATCACCAGCACTCGTTCTCATAGGAGACTTCAACTTCCCCGATATATGCTGGAAGTATAATACTGCACAGAGGAATCAGTCCAGGAGGTTTCTAGAGCATGTGGAAGATAGATAGCTTCCTGACACAGCTGGTTCAAGAGCCTGTCTAGTGCCCCACTAGACCTGCTCTTCACTAACAGAGAAGGACTGATGGGAGATGTCAAAGTTGGGTACTGTTTTGGGCAGAGTGACCATGACATTGTATGTCATGACCATGACATATCCTTGGTGATGTCAGAAGGGCAACTAGCAAAACTGTTATCTTGAACTTCCGGAGGGCAGACTTTGACCTATTCAAAACACTTGTTGCAGGGGACCCTTGGGAATCACTCCTGAAGGGCAAAGGGGTCCAGGAAGCCTGAATGCTCCTCAAGAAGCAAATCTTAAAGGTGCAAGAGCAGGCTATTCCTGAATCCCGTAATGCGAGCTGGAGGGGAAGAAGACCGGCATGGATGAACCAAGAACTTTTATTGAGACTCCGGGAGAAAAAGAGAGTCTATGTCTGGTGGAAGAATGGACAGGCTACCTGGGGCAACTACAAGGAAGTTGCTAAGATATGGAGAGAGTAAGTTACAAAGGCAAAAGCCCAGCTTGAATTCAGATTGGCCACTGCAGTAAAAGAGAACAAGAAATACTCTTACAAATATATTAACAGCAAGAGAAGAACCGAGAAAAATTTCCATCCTTTACTTCATTTAGTAGGGAATGTGATCACTGAGGATAAGGATAAGGCTGAGGTTCTCAACACCTTCTTTACATCTCTCTTTAATAGTCAGATCAGTTATCCGCAGGGTACTTTACGCCCTGACCTGGATGTCCCCTGTGATTCAGGTAGAGTATCACTCCCTGTGATCTAGGAAGAGACAGTTAGAGACCTGCTCCTCCATCTGGAATGTCACAAGTCCATGAGACCAGACAAACTCCACCCAAGAGTGCTGAGGGAGCTGGCACAAGTAATTGCCAAGCTGCTTCCCACCATCTATTGGCATTCCTGGTTATCTGGAGAGGTCCTAGAGGACTGGAGGCTTGCCGATGTGACTCCCATCTACAAGGAAGGCCATAAGGAAGACCTGGGGTACTACAGGCCTGCCAGCCTAACCTCGGTTCCAGGGAAAGTTATGGAGCAAATCATCTTGAGTGAGATCACGTGGTACTTGTGTGGCATCCAGGGGATCAGGCCCAGCCAGCACAGGTTCACAAAAGGCAGGTCATGCTTGTTGAACCTCATCTCTTTCTATTATCGTGTGAGTAGACTGGTAGATGAGGGAAGGGCTGTTGATGTAGTCTACTTAGGCTTCAGCAAGGCCTTTGACACAGTCTCCCACAGTATCATCCCAGGGAAACAGGCTGCCTGTTGCTTGGACAGGTATACTCTTCTCTGTGTAAAGAACTGGCTTGAGGGCCATGCCCAGTGGGTTGTGGTTAATGGAGTTAAGTCCAGCTGGCATCTTGTTACAAGTGGTGTCCCCCAGGGGTCAGTACTGGGGCCTATCTTGTTAATACCTTTATTGATGACCTAGATGAGGAGATTGAGTGTACCCTCAGTAAGTCTGCAGACAACACCAAGTTGTGAGGTAGTGTCAATCTGCCTGAGGGTAGGGTGGCCCTTGAGATAGGCTGGACTGCTGGGCTGAGCCGAATAGGATGAGGTTTTACAAGGCCAAGTACCGCGTCCTGCACTTTGGCCACAATAACCTCATGCAATGCTAGAGGCTTGGGGCAAAGTGACTAGAAAACTATGAAGAGGAAATGGACCTGGGCATGTGAATCAATGCTCACCTGAACATGAGCTAGCAGTGTGCCCAGGGAGCCAAGAAGGCCAACAGCATGGTGGCCTGTATTAGAAATAGTGTAGCCAGCAGGAGCAGGGAGATGATCATTCCCTTGTACTCATCTTTGGTGAGGACGCACCTCAAGTACTGTGTTCAGCTTTGGGCCCCTCACTACAAGAAGGACATTGAGGCCCTGGAGCGTGTCCAGAGAAGGGCAACAAAACTGGTGAGGGGCCTGGAACAGCACTCTACAATGACTCTACAACTTCCTGAAGGGAGGTTGTGGTAAGGAGGGGGTTGGCCTCTTCTCTCAGATAACTAATGATAGGACTCGAGGGAATGGCCACAAGTTGCACCTAGGAAGATTTAGATTAAATATCAGGAAAAACTTTTTCTCTCAAAGAGTGGAACAGCCTGCCCAGGGAGGTGGTGGAGTCACTGTCCCTCACAGTGTTCAAGAAGCGCTTGGACAAGGTGCTACGACATGTGATTTAGTAGCTTAGTGGGTAGTATTGGTGATAGCAGGACAGTTGGACTAAATGATCTTGTAGGTCCTTTCCAACCTTGTGTTTGTATGATTCTAAGAGATGTGTGGACATGGCACTAAGGGACATCGTTTAGTAATGGGACTCGGTAGGTCAGATTGATGGTTGAACTTGCTCATCATAGAATGGCTTGGGTTGGAAGGGACCACAAAGATCATCTAGTTCCAACCACCCTGCCATACACAGGGATGCCACCCACTAGATCAGGTTGCTCAAGGCCTCATCTAACGTGGTCTTGAACACCTCTAGGGATGGGGCATCCACAACCTCTCTGAGCAACCTGTCCCCTTGCCTCACCACCCTCTGAGTGAAGAATTTCTTCCTAACGTCTAGTCTAAATCTCCCCTCTTTTAGTTTAAAACCATTCTCCCTCATCCTGTCAATATCAAATTGAGCAAAGAGTTGCCCTCTGTGTTTTTTATAAGTCCCCTGCAAGTACTGAAAGGTTGCAATGAGGTCACCCCGGAGCCTTCTCTTCTGTAGGCTGAACAGCCCCAGCTCTCTAGGCCTTTCTTCATAGGATTATTTGAGCAAAATAGATATTCCATGGATTCACTTTTCAGAGCAGAACTGTTCTGACACTCTCCATTCAGTTACTTCAGATACAGAAAGAAGAAAATATGGTGGTCACTATTAACATTTTTAAAACAGTTTTTACTGATCAGCATTTATCTTATGTGGCATCTGAGAATATGGATGGATATTAAATCTGGTGCCTAATGTCTAGTCTATTTACAATAACATTTTCAATAGCAACTATAACAATGTGTGAACTCTTTTTAGACAGTCTGTGGCCACCCAGACTAAGTGCTTGCTCAAAAATGCATCAATTCAGGTCTCTGGATGAACGGTGTGTCTGAGCCTGTTGCTGTCCTCTAAGGGCAGCAGAGACACCGTGTGTGTGAGGTGTGAGCAGGTGGACAACCTGCTCAGCCTGGTGTCGAGCTCAAGGAGGAGGTGGAGAGGTTGCGGGCCATCAGGGAGTGCAAGCGGGAGATAGACCTGTGGGACAACTCCCTGCAAGGCTTGAAGGAAAGGCACTGGGGTAAGTCACCCCAAACAGTGGTGGACCCCATGCCCTGTCGAGCAGAGGGAGGGGACCTAGGATATGAGGAGGAATGGAAACGGGTCCCTGCTCGATGTCGGAGGCAACCCCCATTCCCTACCGGCCCTGCCTCCCCAGGTGCCCATATACAACAGGTTTGAGGCCGTGGAGCTTGAGAGACCAGTGGGTGAGGATGAAGGTGAACACTCTACCAGGGAGGATGCCTAGGGTCAGGAATTAGACTCCACACCTAAGGACTGCCTCCACTGAGAAAGAAAGAAGGGTGATCGTTGTAGGCGACTTCCTTCTCAGGGGAACAGAGGGCCCTATTTGTCAACCTGACCCTACTCTTAGGGAAGTCTGCTGCCTCCCTGGGGCCAGAAAGCCCCATTGCCAGAAAGCTTCCTAACCTGGTTCTCCCTTCTGACTATTATCCTCTTTTGATAGTCCAGGCTGGCAGAGATGATATTGAAGAGAGAAGTCTGAAGGCTATCAAATAGGACTTTAGGGGACTGGGACAATTAGTAGATGGAGCAGGAGTACAGGTCGTGCTTTCCTCCATCCCCACAGTGCCAGGGAGGGGTACAGAGAGGACTCAGAAAGCCCACCTGATAAACAGGTGGCTCAGAGGCTGGTGCCAACACAGAAATTTTGTGTTCTTTTTTGACCATGGGGCATTATACTCGGCACCTGGCCTGCTAACTGCAGATGGGTCCCACCTGTCTTGAAGGGGAAAACAGACACTAGCACAGGAGCTGGCAGGGCTCATTGAGAGGGCTTTAAACTAGGTAGGAAGGGGGATGGGGAGGGAATAAGGCTTGTTAGAGCCAGGGAGAACAATGTCAGGGCCAGGGGAGCAGGCAATGGCCCAGCTGAAGTGCATCTACACTAATGTGCACAGCAGGAGCAACAAGCAGGAGGAGCTAGAAGACATTGTGCAGCAGGCTATGACTTGGTTGCCATCACTGAAACATGGTGGGACCACTCCCACAACTGGAGTGCTGCAATGACTGGCTATAGGCTCTTCAGAAGGGACAGGCAGCACAGAAGGGGTGGTGGTGTGGCTCTCTGTATTAGAGAGTGTTTTGATGTTGTGGAACTTGAGGCTGAGACTGGGAATGATAAGGTTGAGTCCCTGTGAATTAGGATTGGTGGGAAGGCCAACAAGGCAGGCATGCTGATGGGGGTCTGTTACAGACCACATAACCAGGATGACGAGACAGATGAGGAATTCTACAGACAGCTGGCAAAAGTTGTAAAACTGTCAGTTCTTGTCCTCATGGGGGACTTCAACTTCCCAGACATATCCTGGACATGCAATACAGCACAGAGGAAGCAGTCCAGGAGGTTTCTGGAGAGCATGGAAGTCTCCTGATGCAGCTGGTTAGTGAGCCTAACAGGGAAGGTGCCCCGCTGGACCTTCTGTTCACAAACAGAGAAGGACTGGTGGGAGATGTGGTGGTTGGGAGCTGTCTTGGGCACACTGACCCCAAAATGGTAGAGTTCTCTATTCCTGGCGAAGTCAGGAGGGGGACCAGTAGAACTGCTGTCTTGGACTTCTGGAGGGCAGACTTGAGTTGTTCAGGACACTGGTTGGCAGAGTCCCTTGGGAGGCAGTTCTGAAGGGCAGAGGAGTCCAGGAAGGCTGGGCACTCCTCAAGAAGGAAATCTTAAAGGCTCAGGAGCGGTCTGTCCCTACGTGCCCAAGGACAAGCTGGTGTGGAAGATGACTGGCCTGGCCAGAGAGCGGTGGCTAGCTTAGGGGAGAGAAAAAAAAAAAAAAAAAAAAAAAAAAAAAAAAAAAAAAAAAAAAAAGGAGGGTTTATGATCTTTGGAAAAGAGGGCAGGCCACTCAGAAGGATTATAAGGATGTTGTAAGGATGTGTAGCGACAAAATTAGAAAGGCCAAACCTCATCTGGCGCTCAATCTGGCTACTCAAAGATAACAGAAAATGTTTTTATAAATGCATTAACACAAAAAGGAGGACTAAGGAGAATCTCCATCCTTTACTGGATGCAGGGGGACACTTAGTGATGAGAGATGAGGAAAAGGCTGAGGTGCTTAATGCCTTCTTTGCCTCAGTCTTTACTGGCAAGACTAGTTTTCTCTGGATACCCAGTACTCTGAGCTGGTGGAAGGGGATGGGGATCAGAATGTGGCCCTCACAATCCATGAGGAAATGGTTGGCGACCTGCTACAGCACTAAGATGTACGTAAGTTGCTGGGGCTGGATGGGATCCACCCAAGGGTACTGTGAGAACTGGTGAAAGAGCTGGCCAAGCCACTTTCTATCGTTTATCAGCAGTCCTGGCTATCGGGGGAGGTCCCAGTTGACTGGCAGCTAGCAAATGTGATACCTATCTACAAGAAGGGTCAGAAGGTTGACCCAGGAAACTGTAGGCCTGTTAGTTTGACCTCAGTGCCAGGGAAGTTCATGGAGCAGATTATCTTGAGTGTCATCACATGGCACTTGCAGGGCCACAAGGTGATCAGGCCCAGTCAGCATGGTTTTATGAAAGGCAGGTCCTGCTTGACTAACCTGATCTCCTTCTATGACAAAGTGACGTGCTTGGTGGATGAGGCAAAGGCTGTCTGTGGATGTGGTCTACCTTGACTTCAGTAAGGCTTTTGATGCCATTTCCCACAGCATTCTCCTCAAGAAACTGGCTGCTCTCGGCTTGGACTGGCGTACGCTTCATTGGGTTAGAAACTGGCTGGGTAGCTGGGCCCAAAGAGTCATGGTGAATGGAGTTAAATCCAGTTGGAGGCCGGTCACTAGTGGAGCCCCCCAGGGCTCAGTACTGGGGCCAGTGCTCTTTAATATCTTTATCGATTATGTGGATGAGGGGATCGAGTGCACCCTCAGCAAGTTTGCAGACGACACCAAGTTAGGTGCGTGTGTCGAACTGCTTGAGGGTAGGAAGGCTCTGCAGGAGGATCTGGATAGGCTGGACCGATGGGCCGAGGCCAACTGTATGAAGTTCAACAAGGCCAAGTGCCGGGTCCTGCACCTGGGGTGCAACAACCCCAAGCAGTGCTACAAGCTGGGAGATGTGTGGTTAGAAAGCTGCCTGGCAGAGAAGGACCTGGGAGTATTGGTTGACAGTCGGCTGAATATGAGCCAGCAGTGTGCTCAGGTGGCCAAGAAGGCCAACAGCATCCTGGCTTTTCTAAGAAACAGTGTGACCAGCAGGGCTAGGGAAGTGATTGTCCCTCTGTACTCAGCTCTGGTGAGGCTGCACCAGATCTGGTGAGGCCGCACCTTGAGTACTGTGCTAAATTTTGGGCCCCTGGCTACAAGAAGGACATGGAGGTGCTTGAGCGAGTCCAGAGAAGGGCAACAAAGCTGGTGAGGGGTCTGGAGAACAAGTCTTTTGAGGAGCGTCTGAGGGAGCTGGGATCGTTCAGCCTGAAAAAGAGAAGGCTCAGGGGCGACCTTATCGCACTCCACAGGTACCTTAAAGAAGGCTGTAGCGAGGTGGCGGTTGGTCTATTCTCCCACATGCCTGGTGACAGGATGAGGGGGAATGGGCTAAAGTTGCGCTGGGGAGGTTTAGGTTGGATATTAGGAAGAACTTCTTTATTGAAAGGATTGTTAGGCATTGGAATAGGCTGCCCAGGGAAGTGGTAGAGTCACCATCCCTGGAGGTCTTTAAAAGACGTTCAGATGTAGAGCTTAGGGATATGTTTTTTTTTAGAGGACATGTTAGTGTTAGGTCGGAGGTTGGACTTGGTGATCTTGGAGGTCTCTTCCAACCTGGATGATTCTGTGATTCTGTATGTAAACCCGTCACTGTTTAGGTATTGTCCACATGCAGAAGTTGAATTAGAACTTATGCAGAACTAATGCAGTACTGCTGTACTGTTGACTTAAGTTATATTTTTACATAGATGCAGAAAAGAAGTTATGTGATCACAGTTGATTTTTCCATGCTTATTGGTATCATACCATGGATCATACCAGTGCATCTAGAATTATTACTTAAGATTTAACTTTATGCCTATTCAAAACAATAAAACCAGTATAA
This sequence comes from Oxyura jamaicensis, assembly GCF_011077185.1. Classification (NCBI taxonomy): domain Eukaryota; kingdom Metazoa; phylum Chordata; class Aves; order Anseriformes; family Anatidae; genus Oxyura; species Oxyura jamaicensis. The sequence goes on along the minus strand of NC_048904.1, from coordinate 1,237,423 downwards.
AAGAGGTATGTAGAGACAAGGTTGTTTTTGAAAAATGTGATTTAGATTCTAGACTTACTCAGGAAAGTTTCAATTTTAGCTTCATTTGTTACCTAAGTCATTGCTGTGACATTTTGCTCAGACAGCAGAAAGTGACATGCCAAGCTTTTGTTTTGTAAAACTGATTCTACACTGAATGGTTAGGGATGCATGAGTGTTTCCCACTGCAAGCTCACAGCGAATTAACCTTCCACTGGTGGATTCAATGAACTGGTCAACTAAACTTTTAGAAGTAGGTTAATAATCAGAATTGTTTGGTATAGGAGCTGTTTTGGGGAATTTTTCTCACTATCCTGAATGGAGAATTAAACAATATCCATAAAACCCATTCATGTATCTTTAAAATCAACAAAGATAGGTAAACTTCAGTGTCTCGTTTGTTTGTTTGTTTGTTTTTTTAAATCAGAATACCTTTGGGAACTTATATTACTATAAATAAGTCATTCTATTAAGTAATGAACGGTATAGAGATCGCATTTTAAAAATATAGCTTACCATATATATTTTTTTACAGAAGATTTTGTACTTTATGGTATAGGTAGTAAATGTCATTTGTATAATGTTGCAGCAAAAAGAGAATAGAGAAAAATACACAACTCATTGGGATAAGGAAATATAACAGCATTTAATGAACTGATCACTCATCTTCAGCGTTAGCTGTCTATAGCTTTTATTTTTATTTTTGAAGTAATGCCAACCAATTAGCAGTATTTTTGATGATGCTTTAAATAACTTCCAGAGAAACTGCAGATACCAAATAAACTATATGTTTAAAATGCACTCAGACAAAAAACATGAAAATCCTTGCAAGAGTGTCACAGAGGCAGTCCATTCTTCATGATGATCTATGATACCTATTTCCTGAAATTTTATTATTTGTAGGTTTAATGCAGTTTGATTGCTGCCTAGACCTATTATCATGCTTACCGCTCATTCTTTTAGATAAGGCTGATCTCCTTTTATTAGGAGCACAGTGTCTTTTGATTCTGTATAGATTAAAGCAGATCATTAGATATAAATCTCTCAGACGTATTCAGTCTCATCATAGGCTATATTCTAGCATTATTTTCAGAAAGATAAACTGTGACAGTGATTTATGCTAAAATTTTCAGAGTATAAATCTCACTGTGCCCTTTCACTTGTGTTTAGAAAATATTTTTTTAATGGTTTTGGTAGTTATCAACAAAGCATGAAAGTACTGTTCTTTAATGCTGTGTCGTCTAGACTCTTAGTTGGATTATGCATACTACTTAATTCAAACTATTTAACAACGCTACACAATGTATATCTTTTTTTAAACAATGTAAATATAAATAATGATTGAATTCTATGTACATTTTATCTTTGAAAGATTGGAGAAGGTTTTGTGATTGAAATCTTGTCTTTAGGCAAGATAATAATGCAAGACACTCTGTATGCCTAGAAAGAGGATTTGGCCATTAAAAAAAAACACTGAAAAAGGGACAATGAGGACTATAGTATCACAACTGAGAGTAAAGAGAGAAATATTCCAAGTACATTATAAAAATTCTGTGGAAAATAAACTTGTTCAGAGAAGGTGAAATAAGATCAGTCTGTTCAGGAACTCATCTGGCCAGATCTTGCATATCTCCCAGGATACAGGTTCTACAAATTGTCTGGACAATGTCTTATTATATTTTATTACCCTCACGATTAAAAAGTTTTTCCTTAGAACTGTTCAGAATTTCTACCGTTCTGACTTTTCCCCCTTGAAGAATGAGTCAGTGTCTGTTTTGTACAGGGGAGTCCAAAACTGGTGTGTGTAGTGGGGTGACATTACTCTAGATGTGGTATTACATTGGAATAGAGAGGAATAATCTCACTGGTGTACACCTTGCTTATACAGGCCAATATGAACTTGACCTCTTTTGCCTCATGGGCTCCCTGCTTCTTGTTCACCATGGACCCAAGGCAGTTTCCTGTGAAGTTGCTTTCTAATCATTTCATGTTGAACCTTATGAAGATGCTGTCAGCCCAGGCCTTCAGCATATTGAGGTCCCCTTGAGAAGTGGCCTTGCCCCGCAGGGGCCATTCCCCCAGCTTGGGATGCCCCATGACCTTGTGAGGTGTGTGTTCTGTCCAGGATGTTTGGGTAGCCTTCCTTTTATCTTCAAAACAGTATTTCTCCTAATAATAAGTGGATACTCCTCTTCCTACTTTCAGGCAATTTGTGACCAACTTATTCTTGTAACAAGTAGCTCTAGATGGGTTTTATTCAGGTCTTGAATAAGCTGTCTGCTACTGTGCTTTTCAGATGAGAATTGTGCATGCATTTTTGTGTGTGAATGCAGTTATTCATAAAAATGAGAATTGTGTCTCTGATGTAAGGCTATTGCTGGAGATGTTGTCTTTAAGGGAATTTAAAAGTCTGGTCACAATCTTCACACACAGTGCTGCTTTTTCTCACAACTAAAATGTGAAAATCATTTTTGCATTTTGAAACGGCACATAACTGGTATTGACCAACTTTCCTCCTCAGAAATCGTCCTATACTCCTGAAAAAAAGCTGTTTATTTTTCTCACAATTTAGTTAAGTGCAAATCTTCTGTGTGGGGCAGAGCCAAATAAGTGTTCTCAGATTTTTTTTATTTTTTTTTTTCAACATTTCCTTTCATTTATTCCTGTATCCATTCTGACACTGCTAATGTCTTGGAAGTCATGGCCTTAATTATATAAATCTAATTTCCTCTGAAATTTCCAGGCCAGATTGAAGATTGCAAGGGAATAATCTGCTATGTAATAACTTTACTTTTTTCCAGCCCTCAAGCATTTTTAATACTGGTACAGAAAAACATAAAATTGTATATCAGTAAAAAAACAACAACAAAATTCCCCCTCCCCCCCCCCCCCCAAAAAAAAAAGGGGGGGGGGGGGAAGCTGTAATACCATACAAATCTGCAAGTTTTAGGTCTCATACGTGAAGTCTCATTATTTCTTGTGTAGAGTGTTTCATCTGCATCCTGGAAAAAGTTTCCTTTTGTGTTGTGTGTTACATGGGCCATGTCAAATTATATCTATAGACTCACAGAAGTTAGAGATGAATAACTGATGATCTTTTTTGACAGGACAGTTCTCCAAATAGTATCGCATTAGGTATAAAACTGATGCTAATCTTGATCATGAAAAAGCCACAAAGCAGTAACAATGCTAACAAAAAGATCAAAGGAAAAAAGAAAAAAAAAAAAAGAGAGAGAAGGAGTACAAGACTATTACCTCCCAGATAGCATGCCATGTACTTTAAAGTTTTATTTTGGACAAACTTGAGAACTGTGATGCTTTGAGAAGAAACAAATAGTGTATTTTCTAGAAATATCTGATAATGGGAGACTATGACTGGGAATGACCATGATACCCCTTCAAAACAAACAAAGTCTTTTAGATGTCCAAATTCTACGTCTGAGCTTCTATCAAACCTGAAAGACAAATCCTTAACACTAATCTTGGATTTAGCTACCTAAGCCAGTTTATTTTAGGGGCTGTGTAAAGAGCATCTCATTGCAAAAACTATCATGGAGTTTGATATTGGTGTGTTGTGTTAGTGAAAATTATTTAGCAGAGATAGTGTAGGTCAGTGTGCAGGTATTTTAGCATTACATGTTTGCTGTCCACATTACCAAAAATAACATTAGCTCATGTTAATTCACCCACTCCTGTTAAAAGAAAGTAGCATAGAGTCAGCATACACAGATGAGACAGAACTGTTTTGCAGTAAATACAATGAAGTTGTGGTTGATCTGCTTGATTGGAAGGACTCCTTAACATATGTTTATCTGAAGAGAAAAGGGAATATGAGGCAAATATTTTGTATTTGCAGGATTTCTGGACAGATGTCCCTTTGTGTATATCTGTGCACAGACATGCATAGCCCAGCGGCATGGCTCTTTGCACAGATGCTTTTATCTGGAATTGTGGCAACCCTGCACATGAGCCTTCAATTTATCACTTGGTGATAGCACAAGTACCACCTGTGGGTACCTGCCTCTAGGCTGACACAGGGACAATGGCATATGAATTTTGAAAACTGATGGGAATTGGCTTGCCTGTAGTTCCAGATTCTTCATCTATATAAGTATTTCCTAATTATGCCTCTTCTTCCACACCACAGCAATTTTCTGAATTCATAAATGCAGAACAGATTTGCCTAAAACACAGTTTTGTCATGTACTCTGATGGTTTTAGTTTATTCTCACTTATGCTTCAGCCATTTAACCTAAACTTTTGTTACATGTCAGATACTAGAAACATCAAAAGAGATCAGCAATTCTGTTACATCAAACAAAAGCCATATTTCATCATGAAGACATTACTTGCAGTAATACTTTCTTAAAAAGGGTCTATCCATACCTGAGCCATATCTGTATGGGAAGTTCCACTGTGTAGGTTTTAAATGGCTGCAGCATTAATTGACTTGATCTCTTCATTGTATTTTCAGGTTCGTATTTTTACCTATCTGATTGGAAGAGAAGCTGCTTTTGCTGATAACCTGAAGTGGATGGCCTGTGCTAACAAAGGTTAGTTAACCTTCAACAGTGAAAGCCTTGCTTTCGAAACTGTATCACTGGGTCTTCCTGCATACCTGATCTGTTTTACAGGTACAGTGCCACTGAGAACTAATCAAAGAGAATGTGTTGTTTTTTTTCCAGGAAGAAAAAAACTTATTTATCCATAGCACGCAATTTAAAATATATTTTCTTTCTTAAAACGTCTGAATCCTTTTAAGATGTGGTCTTAAATTTTAGTTCAGAGACCAAACCTTAGTTTCAAATTGGTTGTCCTATTGTAGCTGTTACTATTCGGTCACAGTTACTTTGGTACCTAAGAACACTGGGTGTGAGTCCTGTTGAGTTAGGCATGGTATGTAAAACACTTGACATCCTGTCCCTTGAGGAGCTGACAGTGTAATTGAAAAAACAGGTTTATATTCTATTAGGAAGGGGCATTAAAACTTGTAAGATGCTGAGATGCTACAGTAAAAGGATTGACTAATGTAAGTAAGTAAGAATGATTTAGAGGAGAAAAAAAGCGCACACAAAAAACTAATTACTCTTCAGGTTTTCCTTTTCTCTTGGAAAAAAACAAACAAACAAACCAAAAACCAAAAAAAAAAAAAAAACACCTTATTTTCCTTTGTGCCACATTACATTATGATGAATTGCATCAGGTGCTATCCATTTAGTCGTTATTTCTTTAACTACTGTTATGTCCAGCTGATGGAAATTACTTAGTTTGAAGTCTTGTCTTAATCAGCTAATATTACACCATAATTTAGTTTAAGTAATAATATAAGAATTCTTTGAAGCATCTTTTTGAAGACAATTTAATCAACAAAATATTTTAGCTTTTTAGTCCTGCTCTTCAGTTTCATAAAGATCTAAGTACAGAAACTCAGCAATTAGGACCAGGCTATAGAGACTGCCTCACTAGATCATCTGGTCCATGTCCTAATTCTCAGAGGGGTCACCTTTGTCATTCTTCAGGACTACTTTGTTCTTTGCAGAGCCATGTTGCTTCCAGTCAGAATCTTAAAAACTAGATGAACTAAACAGTTTAATGCAGTTTAATGACTGTTTCTTCTATATGTCTTTTTACATTTTTACATTTTTTTTTTTTTTTTTAAAAAGAGGTTAGTAGGTACAATATGTGCTTTCTGGTAGCTTATAATTCAAAAAATCTTTCACCTCTAATCAGTAAATAAATGCTTTCTTATAGCTTTGAAAATCATAATTGGATTCAGTGTAAATCGTCATGTAAGGCAGTATGGATTTAGAGTTTTTCCTTTACAGTTTTCGGCTACAGCTCACCCATTTTCTTTTAGTGAAAGGAGGGATTACAGCAAAGACAGATGAGGAGTGTAGTAAAGCTGGTCTAAAGATTGGCTGAATGGCTGGACTGCAGTTTACTACTTGCATGGGTGGGCCGAAGTATGTTGTTGTCACTGACGGTCAATGGCCCTAAAATCAATTTTCCTTGCAGTGATTTTCCCCTTGGAAGCACAACATAGATGAAGGCTGTTTGCAGGGTTTCCAGTTGACTGGACTGTGGACAGCAGTCCTTTCTATCAAAAAGGGTCACAGGGGAAATTCATACCACCTTGCAAAACGTATTTAGCTTCTAGATTCTGATGGTGAAACCTTCAACAACATAACCTCGCCCCTCCCCTTTTTCTGTTACATTTCTGTGTATAAGTAGGGCATATCTAGAGGGAGTTCACTTAATGAAGCAAAACACCAAACCATTTAAAATACATTAAAACATTCAAGAACCCTAATGACCCTCTAGAGTGGTTTGTGAAATTTGCAATGATTCGGTCATCTATATCGTGAGCCAGTGCACATGAAGGAAAAGAATTAAGATTTACTAACATCCTCAAGTGAACAAAAATACGAGTTCCCTAAATGCACAGTGTGCATGTGCTAGATTTTAAAGTAAGCACACACTACCTTTCCCTCAGCAGTCACTTCCGGTAGAAAGCTGTAAGAGAAAGATGGGAGTTAATGTGTTACTAACAAAACAGACAGCATTAAATGTTTTGTTTTGTTTTCCAGTAACTTTCTCTATTGCATTAGCAATTTGTCAGCCTCTGTTTTGAATGTTTATTAATTACGCAGCATTGCTGCGGCTGGCATATTACAAAATGGACAAAGGAGGGGATTCATCGGTACAAAGGAACAGAAGCTGGGAAAGCATTGAAGAGAAAATGCTTTGCATATCAGAGGTCTGATAGCAGCTATCTGCCAGCAGAGGACAGATCAGCCTTGAGGCAAATTATGCCCCAGCTGTAGCAGTTTATAGACTATTGTATTAGCAGAGAAGAGTTGCTTACAGGAAGCCCCAGTCACATCCATTCCCATTAATAACATGACCCCAGCACCTCCTGCACTCTGGGCTATTGTGGGGAGTGGCAGGCAGCCAGCTACAGATACTGTTTGCCTGCTTGAGAGGTCTCTTAGGAGGAGGGGGTGAATTCTTCATGGGAGCTTTACAGCTGCAGTGAAACAATGAATTCCCCCTCGGTCCCTATGCAAAGAGTATTTTTTTTTTTTTTTTTAATTCTGATGTTTTATTAGTTGCAATAATATTACATTTATTTTATATGTGTCCAGAAAATGAAAAGTGCTGCATTCTGTTAAAAAAAAATAAAAATCTTTCGGAGGCATTTTTAAAAGCTCCATGTCTAATGGTGGACATTTTGGAGGAAAGGAACCTATCCAAAAACTGCAATGGACTATGAAATATGGAAAGGCAGCCCTCTTGCAGAGCATAAGTGTCTGTGTTTAACTACACTGTTATATGTATCTCATGCTTGTCATTACCAAATCTTACCTATTTCCTTCACGAAAGGAAAAGGTTCCTTTATGAAAGGTTTGCTCCTGTTTACATGTCCTCAGCAACAGTGCTCAGAATTTCAGAGCATGTCTTTATCTGATGATAAAACCTTGGTATGGGAAGAGTAAGGTTTTTAAACCCATTTGATCTCTGGATAGGAGTTTAATTTATCAGTGTGGGAAGCTAATTCATGTGAGGTTTGACATTTGTTACGCACAGTTATGAACACATGAATCATCAACATGTCTAAATGTACCAGGGAAAATGAACTAAGAGAATATTACCCAATGCTATCTCTAGCTATGCTATAGTAACTTTTGGTGGAGTTTTCCCAACAGCAGAAAATCCAAAACCAAATATTAGAACAAGCATCAAAATATGGGAAAGGTAATTTGTGTAGCTGTTGCAATTCCTTTCTCTTTTCTGTAATGGGAGCTAGAACTATAGGAAAATAACCTTTTATATAAATAAGTAGATGAACCATAAATTCATAACAGATAGCTAACTTCATATTAAATGACTCATGGAAATGATAAAATATTTAAGTTTTCCTAATATGAATTACAGAAGCACACAAACCATATTTGTAAGGATACAAACCATATTTAAACAGACTAAATCTTCAAGGAACTTTGCAAAGATTGAAAATGAAACCCACACCTGTGATCACATTATAAAAAACCTAGAGATAATCCATATGGTTGACACAATCTTCATCTAAGATTTGTCTTTTGCATATCTTAAGCAGCATTTTTTACATTTCTTTAAACTTAGTTATTTGAAACTAACAAATTAAAAAGAATAAAGTCTTTAACATTCTTTCTTTCAACTTTCTTTCTGTTACAGCCTGATATATGATCTGTGAAATACAGAAATGATTTTTTTTTTTTTTAATGCTAAACTCTTTTTCCTCCACTTGCTAACCTTGACTTCTCTAGCTGTCATACTCTCTGGCAAGGCGCACTGCACAGCTAGCCTGCAACTACATGCATGCCAGTATACATGTGCTGATTTACCATCTGGCTCCTTCCAAACGGGATGCTCAATGTCACTTTCAATCTGGGCAGAGCCACAAATTTTCATTTGTCTTTGAGACCTTTATTTCTTTAAGTTTATTTGAAATTGATTCAGAATAACAGATAGACTTAATCATTATCTCTGTTAGTCTTAGGAAATTGGGATAAAAATTGTTCTCTCTGTTGTGCAGTTTAGGGATACATTTTGCAACTACAGCAAGAAATGAATACTTTGAATGTAACATGCTGCCTGGAGAGTTTTGTGATATTATGTAAGGTGTTATATCAGATACGAGAAAAGGAATTCTTAAAAACACGACAAGGAGAAATATCTAATGTAATACCCATCCATATTAACAATACTTGTGAATAAACTGCTCAAGTAGGTGTCTGCTCAAGTTGGCTGTACTTGGTCCAGATGGATCTCTTCTGAACAAACAATAACACACTACCACCAAAAAAACCTACAATGTTCACCATTATCAGTGTCTTGTAATGTGTATCAGACTTTGAAGTGTTACAAAACTATTTTTTTCACTTGAAAAACTGACATTAAAACTTTCAGGAGGCAATCAGAGTAAATTCCAGCAAGGTATTCTCTATCTGAAAAGGAACTTATAAGCTGTGATTAAATAAATTTCCAGGCATAGACATCCAAGTGGGTTTTAAAATGAGCCTTTGAGGTTTTGAATTTAATTGAAGTATGACATTAAAAAGTGTTAACTAACTGATTTCAATATGTATGGATGTGAAAGTACTGTTTGATTAAAAATGACCTTTTCATCGTCTTAGACGCAATGCCAATTTTTCAAGCAGTTAATCTGCTCTGAAATTTTAGACATTATTTAATATATATTAAGGGTATAAGTACAGGTGTTACCCCTTTGTTTGCTGTACAGCACTTAGTGCAAGCAGATCTCTGCTCCATTTACAGTTTTGCATGCTGTTGTTAGAGAAATGCAAATATTGGCATGATATGTACTTGTGGTTTAACCCGGTTGGCAGCTAAGCACCACACAGCCGTTCACTCACATTCCCCACTCCCTCTCTGGGATGGGGGAGAAAAATGGGAAAGTGAAGCCTGTGAGTTGAGATAAAGACAGTTTATTAAGACAGGAAAATAATAATAATGATAATAGTACTACTACTAATAATGTGTATGAAACAAGTGATGCACAATGCAATTGCTCACCACCTGCTGACCGATGCTCAGCCTATCCCTGAGCAGCTGCCCCCCCCACCCCAGCTACCCACCCCTATATATTGTTTAGCATGATGTCAGATGGTATGGAATACTCCTTTGGCCAGTTTGGGTCAACTGTCCTGGGTCTGTCCCCTCCCAGCTCTTGCTGCACCCCCAGCCTGCCCGCTGGCAGGACAGAGCGAGGAGCTGAAAAGTCCTTGGCTTAGTGTAAGCACTGCTCTGCAACAATTAAAACATCAGCATGTTATCAGCACTCCTCTCATCCCAATCCAAAACACGGCACCCTACCAGCTACTAGGAGGAAAATCAATTCTATCCCAACTGAAACCAGGACAGTAATGAAAAGTTCATGAGTTAAACAGAACAAATAATACTGGAGTGGTGATATAAAATTGCATAGAAAACACTGAAACAAAACAATGACTAAGTCTGTTCTCTAAGGGCAATTATGTTTGTCCATAGGGAGAACTGAAAGTATGTATTTGGTAGCAGGAGAACAGGAGAGGTGAACATAACTGGAGGTCCCCTGTTGCACATCTCCCACAAAAAAAAAAAATGAGCAGTGTTTTGTGTGCTCTTTCCTTTTAGTGATCTGAATCCTGATTTACAGACATCGTACACTATTTTAAGCAGAAGGAAGAAAGGCAAAAGGCTTAGTAGTCTACTTGTGCTTCTGCTTTATTTTTCTGAATTTCTGTTTTTAAGTATGTAACTTGAAATGTGAACAATGCCGAACAAATGGCTTCCAATATTGGTTCTCTTTTAAGCTTTCTGAAATGAGGCATACCAGAATTCAGACACTCAGAACTGCTTTAAGGAAAGTGTAGATCACCTGCTGTAAAATGAGGGGTCCACACCGTTCTGGTGTATTTTGAATCCTTGACTTGAAAGGTTTATAAGCCACAGTGTGTAAATATGCATACATATGTGTGTATATATATAAGTTATAAAGTTATGTGAATAGCTTGAATTAGCAAATTATCGTATCTTGACTAAGTATTGACATTCATTTACACCAAATGAAAAGGATCAGATAGTGAAATATCCCTTATTACCTACAGGAGAGAGAAGCTCACATTTTGATTTGGAAGTCTCAGCAGTGACAAAATTGGAGGAGGCAGCATTTCAGAAAGAACAATTTAAACATTGCATTCTCTCATAAGTGTTCTAAGGCAATAATTCATGAAATCATGCTATATATATGCATTTTTTATTATTTTCAACGTGGAATGAATTCATACATAGAATTCTGCTTTTTCAAGTACAGGTTCCCTAGTTATGTCAATCAATTTACTCTGCCAGAAAATATTTTCAAAACCTCAGGCAAAAAAAACCACTTGCCTTAATATTATGTTTAGCATTCAGTTAACCTCCTCGCATAATACTAGACTTAACAGAAAAATAAATAAATAAATAAATAAAATTCCTTAAGTAGAATCCTGAATATTTGAACAGTATACTGTATACTGTACTATGAGCATAGTATATAGTATACTATGAATTTGAATACTATACTACTACACTATGAATATCTGACTTGATAGTATAATAAAATTGATTACGGGAAAAAATGTTTTTCTTATTAAGTTGAAATAATTCATTAAACAACTACTATGAATTGTCATTTTATAGATCTCTGCCCTTAAGTCTGTCCTTACACTGTGTCTTAATATATACACGTAAATCTATGGCTGGCATGAGATGGAATTTATGTAGAAACATCAATTTTGAACTGCACAAATTATTGGCAAATGTACTGAATCAGAAATTTCTAGCTTTCAGACCACAGAGCACCCTTGCAACCTTACCAGGTCTGGCCCTGTCTATAATAAACACAGCTCAAAAGTTCTTTCAAGCTGCCAAGTTTTCTGCTGAAGCTTGATACTGCAGCTCCACAGCAGATATGATCATATCAAAAGATTAAAATTGTATCAAGAACTTTCATGAAAATTCCATATTCTTTTCTCACTAAAGGACATTAATGTATACTAAGGACATTTGATGCAGTTAAGTAAGGCCTGATGAAACTATAACCTTGAAATTTGACAGTCGTTTGTAACCCTTTCATGATGTGGGCTCCAGATGCCAAGGTCAATGTGTTGTAAAGGTACTTGACATCTAAGCAATGGTAAGGAAGTGGTGACAGCTCAAACAGCTGTGGCCTCTGCTGTTCTCAGTGCTCTCAGGCTGTAGGAGATGTTTCAAAGGATTAACAAAGCTGTGATCACTTAGCCAAGCAATTCTAGTTCAGTCTCCATTCCTGGTGACGTGGAAAAATAACATATTGCTGTTATCTGAGGTTTAGTAACATTCTACAAGGATGAGCATTTTAGAACATTGACAGCTACTGCTTTGTGTTTGTAGTTATAATCAGTAATGCTGCTTGAAACCAGACAAACTTTGAATGAGATGTTTTTGTACAAAGGTATTGATACCAGTTTATATTTTTAAAGTATGCACCATTTAGAAACAAAAAAATCCCAAAACTTCTTTACTATCCAGCAACAAAAGTTTTCTGGGAATAGAGAGTTTGGGACAGGCCATGCAGTGATTTATAACAGTCTTGAGAACCTAGCTCTCCAAGAATGGCCAAGATTTTTATGGACTACTTTCACTGGTTACTACTGCTTGAGGCTGCTTCTCATAAAACATTACTTCATTGCATTTTTCCTATGCAAATAAACAAGCACTTTTTAAAGGCACTTTTTAAAATTACACTTCTTGTTGAAATCTTCTTTAATTTGTTCTGCCTGGTTTATAACTTCAAATTGTATGTTTTCACAGGCTTTTTTACGCAGATTTCTACCTTAGCTGATGTTCAAGAGAATGTCATGGAATACCTCCACGTTCTTAGCCGACCAAAGGTTATTGACCAAGAGCACGATGTAGTATGGACTGAAGCATATATTGACAGCACTGTAAGTCTGTGTAAGAAAGTATTTAATATAGGCTTACTATACATAATTAGGAATTTGGGGTAAAACTTGTGGTAAAAACACTAGTTGTGTATTTCTGTCACTGGAACGCTCCAATTCTATGTGAAAATCGGCATTTGATATCTTTGTTGCAATCAAATAGTTTGAAATTACTGAACTTCAGCAGATATTTATACATTGTAAATTACATACAAAAGAATGAAACAAACATGAGTCACTGCATCATTTTTGAATTTATGACCTCCGAATGTACATTTTTTCTTACTAAAAATGGACATTGAACAGAAATTGATTGGATTGAGTAACCATTTATTCTATATGTTTTCAAACATATAGAATATATGAATAAGTCAGTATAAAAACAGATTGACCAGAATCAGTATTTTTAGTATAGAAAGGTGAATGAACAGCTAGGTGACAACTGTGATGTCCTGGGGGAAGAGCAGCAAGAATATTCTGCCTTTTAGTGTGGATTGAATGGGTGATCTGTTGACAAATTTGTCGCAACCTTCTAATTTTAACTTGATATCCTTGTGAAACATTAGAGTTGAAGCAGAATTTTCTGTTATGCAGTGACTGAGTGCACCATCTTTTTTGGTATCATTTGGGGTAAAAATTCAGATTTGCAGATAAGGGTTGTTCATTTTCATGCGTTCATCTAAAATAGCTTTTAGTCTATTTTCTTTTTTTTTTTTTTTAATCCAATTAAAATATTTTGTTTGGTTCTATGTTATCCATAGAACAAGAGTGTGCAGCAAATATCTGTCCTATGGTACAGTACGATGCCAAGTATTTAATGTAATGAATAGAAGATCACAGATGACTAGTGGCAAAATTTTCTTCTTTTTGTTCTATATACCTCCGGAAAAATAGGGTAAGGCAGGAAAAACTCACTGGCTCCTCCCCTCCCTTCATTTGTTTGGAAGTCTGAAATGCTTTCAGGAGGTTTAAATTGATGCAAAAATCTTTAAAAAAAATCACAAAAACAAAAACCCCACAACCATGCTGTGAATAGAGTTTTGCTTCATCTTCTCTTTTGTTTAGGTCTTTCCCATTCTTCAGCTGGTGCTATGGGTAATATAAAATAAATACTAAAACTGTTGCTACTCAGAAGAAACAAAAACTTGTGTGGACGTAAGGTTTTATTGTTTCGGTGCAACTCTACTCATTTCTATTCCTTTTTTTTTTAAGAAGGTGTTAATCCAGTTTCTTCTGTGTTCTCTTTCTGTTATTGAAATGCAACGGTGAGAAGAAAACTACCTCTTTTTCATTCCATGAAATGGGGAGATGACTAAGAAAATCTGTTTCTCATTCACCTCTTGGTTTTTATATGCTTGAGGTAATCAATGTGTATATGTTAAAGGGAGTTTGTCTGTTTGCTAGAGAGAGTAGCAGAAAAAGATCCATGCAATTGGTGTTTTAGTGCAACTCTCCTTTTCGCTCTTGGCCTTAGAATCTTGGATTAAAAGTGTTGTTGCAAATGAAATCTTTCTTTCTCAACACGAAGTTCTTCCTCTTCCCTACCAACCAAATACAAAATTCTGTTTCAGAAGTAATTTTACACTTTTCTCTCTACTTTGTTAGCCTGTAATTTCTTCGATTACTGTAGGGAGGAATATATCCAGAAAACTTAGTCTAACTTTCAGTAATTCTCCCCCAGGTTATGGAAATTCTCAGCAAAATGAAGAATGTAATATTCAGTTAAATACTAACTGGATGAGGGAAAGGCTGTGGACATGGTCTACCTTGACTTCAGCAAGGCTTTTGATGCCGTTTCCCACAGCATTCTCCTCAAGAAACTGGCTGCTCTTGGCTTGGACTGGCGTACGCTTCATTGGGTTAGAAACTGGCTGGGTAGCTGGGCCCAAAGAGTCATGGTGAATGGCGTTAAATCCAGTTGGAGGCCGGTCACTAGTGGAGCCCCCCAGGGCTCAGTACTGGGGCCAGTTCTCTTTAATATCTTTATCGATTATGTGGATGAGGGGATCGAGTGCACCCTCAGCAAGTTTGCAGACGACACCAAGTTAGGTGCGTGTGTCGAACTGCTTGAGGGTAGGAAGGCTCTGCAGGAGGATCTGGATAGGCTGGACCGATGGGCCGAGGCCAACTGTATGAAGTTCAACAAGGCCAAGTGCCGGGTCCTGCACCTGGGGTGCAACAACCCCAAGCAGTGCTACAAGCTGGGAGATGTGTGGTTAGAAAGCTGCCTGGCAGAGAAGGACCTGGGAGTATTGGTTGACAGTCGGCTGAATATGAGCCAGCAGTGTGCTCAGGTGGCCAAGAAGGCCAACAGCATCCTGGCTTTTCTAAGAAACAGTGTGACCAGCAGGGCTAGGGAAGTGATTGTCCCTCTGTACTCAGCTCTGGTGAGGCTGCACCAGATCTGGTGAGGCCGCACCTTGAGTACTGTGCTAAATTTTGGGCCCCTGGCTACAAGAAGGACATGGAGGTGCTTGAGCGAGTCCAGAGAAGGGCAACAAAGCTGGTGAGGGGTCTGGAGAACAAGTCTTTTGAGGAGCGTCTGAGGGAGCTGGGATCGTTCAGCCTGAAAAAGAGAAGGCTCAGGGGCGACCTTATCGCACTCCACAGGTACCTTAAAGAAGGCTGTAGCGAGGTGGCGGTTGGTCTATTCTCCCACATGCCTGGTGACAGGATGAGGGGGAATGGGCTAAAGTTGCGCCGGGGAGGTTTAGGTTGGATATTAGGAAGAACTTCTTTATTGAAAGGATTGTTAGGCATTGGAATAGGCTGCCCAGGGAAGTGGTGGAGTCACCATCCCTGGAGGTCTTTAAAAGACTTTCAGATGTAGAGCTTAGGGATATGGTTTAGTGGAGGACTTGTTAGTGTTAGGTCGGAGGTTGGACTCGGTAATCTTGGAGGTCTCTTCCAACCTCGATGATTCTGAATCTGTGGATACAGGACGGGTGTGTAGATACAAGTGCATAGTTCAGAACGCTAGAGGGAGCATAGGGCAGGGATCTTAATGAGAAAATGAAATTAAAACAAAACAAAACAAACAAACAAACAAACAAAAACCAACAAAAATGCAGTGGAGATGTTGCATTCCTGAATGAAGGAACTACTTAAATCCAAATGCTAGCTCTATTATTCCAAAACAACACCGTTTCAAGTTCTGTTCTCTCTCTTCTTTTTTCATTCTTTTGGCTAAGGCTAATTAACATCCCTATGAACATACACACACACATTTATAAATGTCTGAGAGTTCCACTCAGGGCCTGAATGGGTTGGATGGTACAAGAAAAAAGATTTTAAACCAGAAGACAGTGATCTGCTTAACTGCAAACCACATCTCTCCCCTCCTCTCCCATTAAAAATAAATAAATAAATAAATAAATAATAAAAAAATCAGGATGAATTGGGGCAGTCATATACAAAACTCTGGAAAAAACAACAAAGGCAACCTTATAACAAACCAGATGTGCCTCTGCCTCAGCTAGAGATGCCCGAGAGCTATTTTCAGAGATCGATTCCTTAGGTATCTCTAGTGTTTTGGCATTAAACTGCCACCTAAATGTTCCTCTACTTCCCATGACTTGTTGAGTTTTGCAGGCAGTTTGTGTCCCGACCCCTCCCTGGCTGCCTTTTAGACCCTGATAGCTAAGAAACAGTGTCTTGCCAGCAAACTTAAGTGTTCTTACATCCAGCAGTGTCAGAACAACCATGGCTAGATTGCCAGGACCACACATATGGATGTAATCAGTGTCACTATGTCTTGATGGAGTATAACTTCCCTGCTCTCTTCTCACCAAAAATAACCTGCTGTGCTGTTTTAGAGCAAGCAGCAGTATGCTGGAACATACTAGGATCCAGCCAGAAACATTATCATTGACTTGAAGTCTGACTCTCCTGACATAGGAGTGATGTAATCTTAAAAACATGTCCACTGACTCTCAGAAGAATTTAGTAAATTTCTGAAATCATTTGAAGTTAGGTTTGTGGAGAACTGGACTGATCCTCATTGTACTCTGTTCAGGAATTTACTTGAGAAATGGTCTTTAGAGGCTACATTGAGCTAATTCCAAGGTCAGCTTCACAACAGTTGGAGTGTAATTCATGCAGCAGGCTGGTAGCTTAGGCACTGCCAATACCATTAGACTAAGATGTTGGGATTTTAAAGCATGCAAATATATCAGCTGGTGTGTAGTCTCCAGATTCTGTCCTGTGATTCTATATTCCACACCTTTCCCTAGCATCAGTCTCTTTTCCATTTGTACCTCTCTAGTCAGTAGTCTGATATGCACTGGGAGTAAGCTTCATTGGATCTGTGCAAGTCCATGGGAAAGAGTATTTGGGTTGTCAAGAGTAAGAGGACAGGCAGATCCTTCTTGATGAAGTCTAATAGCAGAAGAGACCCTCTTGCTACATGTTGGTGTTCAGCTGCATAGCCTAGAGGTTGTTCTGTAAGAGTTGCAGGTAGGATAGCCATACAGTGGGCCCTAGATGGTGAGGTCTGGACAGCATTCCAACAGACCAGTCTCGGTGTAACTTTTCTGCCTCAAAATTAGGTCAGATTTGGATCTGATATTGCTGCTTTAGCATCAGTAGGGCCTACAAATACCTACTGCTTCAGAAAATAAAATACCTTAATGGGTGCTTAAGAATAGACTTGGATTTCTAAATGAAAGCTTCCAATGGCACTTTTTGCTGAGTAGATAATTATAAAATATAAAAGTATTTCAGGAGGGGCATAATATTAAAATGGTCAATGACTTCTTTTAAGCATATGTGCAGCCATAGCAAGTAAATACAAATGACTATATTGGGGGGAAAAAGGAAAAGTGCCTGGGCACTGGGATATTCCAGTAAACTGAAGTATAGGACTAGTCTCTTGGGGATTCTGATAATTATCTATAAAGTAGAGAAGCCCTTAATTCACTCTTTTGATAGTGTCTGGAATGTGGAGAAACATTACTTTTTTCTGCAGGAAATAAAAATAAAATAAATAATAATAAAAAAGTCTGGACTGGCACCTGAGTTCCTGCTGCTTAAATGATTACAATTGACAGTTTGTTTATTGGAGCATGTAACTTGACCTACTTGGACCTTTTCTGACTTTTCCTGGTGAAATTTGTTTCTCATAAGTGTACCTTAGGATATTCTCTGGATCTAATGCACCATTGAGTTCATCTCCTTCAGGCTATTAGTTTCAAGCTGTGAGCAGATTCAGGCATCCATTATCATGTTGACCCTGCTCAGTTTCTATCTGGAGGATTCCTTTCCATAAAAAGGGCAAATTATTATTTAATAATTTGAGATGACTGTTGCTTCAGAAGTTGAGTTCATTAAAATACAAAAAGCATTCAGAATCATTACAGGTCATGACTTGTCATAATACGAACTGTGAGTGGTTTTTACTCCATACTCTGCTTCAAGTACTATATGTCCATTCTTCATTCACACTATTCCCACCGTCTCATAGATGTGTATCAAATTATGGATTTTAGTTTAATTCTACAATTGCTGTAAAATAATATATATATATTTTTTTTTAAAAAAAAGGATTTCTGGGGGAAATATTTTCCAACCAAGAGGCTGATGCTGTGCTAGTAAGGCAACCTGTCCAACAACCTTGTTTCCCCTTATGGTGGCAGTAAGTTGGGGTAGCTCCACTGAACTAAAGCCTATTATGCTATTATGCTTGCCTTTTTTCCATCCAGGAGTTTTGAGTGAGGTATTATGCTTCTCCCATGCACTCAATTTTCTTTGTGCTCAATGCACAGAAGAGCTTTTATGAAGTAACAAAAATTAAATACTACCCCATTTCCACTAGCTTCTATTCCCAGAGATACCTTCAAATACTTTTGGTAGCACAAGTTAATTGTGCTATTATAATAAGTAGGTGTAATTAGCATTTTTATCATGGTAAAAGGTTCCCTGGGCCTCTATTTCAAAACTAACTTATAGATCGTAGTACTGGAATGCATTAAAATGCATCAGAGTGTTCAGAATGCTCATGTATATCTACAGCAAGTAAATATTGGTAATCACTGCAGAACTGAATGTCAGGAAATGTCATTAATCAGCAGCTGCAAAAAGAAAATTTACACACAGGCAGTATTTTTTTAAGTCATTTTTAAAAATCAGAAAAGAGTTTTTTGTTTGTATTTTTTTTTCTTTCCTTTTTTTTTTTTTTTTCCTCAGTACTACCTAGGAGTTGGTTACATGATCTAAACTTGCCTTTGTGGTCAGCATCACTTAATCTCTACTGATTAAGGGTTCTTTATTAGAACAAATCATCAACATTGACTGATTCTGAGGTTCCCAATAAAATTTCAATTTCTTGCTTTGATACTTATTTAAATGAATTCAGTCAGGAAAAGGAAATCCCATGCTTGGATATCAGGCATTCCATCAGGTAGGTTTGTTCTTAAAATAAGGTTCTTTAAGCACTGCTTTGTCTGCTATGGATCTACAGTCATCTTTTGACAACAGAAATATGGGATAAAAAAAAAAAAAAAAAAAAAAAAAAGTAGCCCAGGAAATGCCTTTTCATCAGCTCTGCAGCCTAAATTAATTTTCCTGGGGAAAACAAACAAGCAAACAAACAAAAACCACCACCACCACCAACAAAAACCAATTCCAACTATTTCATCTTTTCCAAAGCTTCTGTAAGAGAATGATTGCAGTTTGAGGATGCATACTATCTGCTCCAGCAATTATGGTCTGCTGTATTTGCACTGGGATCTTATAGGTAGCACTTGAGAAATAACAATGGTGATCAGTGCAGATACTTGTACACACAACAACAAATAAATCCTGCACATATTTATATATAGGTGCAACATTCCTTTAGGCTGATGATTAGTGGGGTGTCTGTGGAAATCTTCACTGACAGTCCAATAAAAATATCTGTGAGCCATGACATCTATGATTTCTGTGGCCCAAAATTTCCAGTCACCATAATTAAGCATTCTCATTTGCTACTGAACAGTTCTAGTCTGTTTGTTTTACTGCTGAATCTAGAATAAATGAATTACCATTACCAACATTAACTGTTTCAAATTCAGTAAGATCTGTGTCAACTGTCAAAATATAATGAGTGCTCAAGATAATAAATGAATAAACCTCTCAACTGAATAGAATTAATGCATATTCATTATCTTTTAAGATGCAGCTCAAAAATAACAATGGATGTTCTTTTTTTGTTAGAAAATGCACATCCGATTTACTTATGTTAGGCAGCAGGGTGCTAATCAGTGCAAGGAACACTGTGCCACTTTAATTTGAGTTTAGAGCCCTTGCGCACAACACCAGTACAAGAGACATGGTGCAGCGTGTCCCAGTAAAACACACAATTTGGGAACTGTCCCCCATCCCTGAAATGAAAATCAGGCCATGCACAGGAAAATAAAGTTCATAATGACCTGATGGCAATATTGATACTTTGAGAATATGTATGCTGTTCCATACAATAAATACAGATTAGGATATGCATAAGCATGGGTACCAGCTGTGCCCATACATGATATGTGTGTGTACCTTTTGAAGTAAACTACTTTGATAAATTATGTTTGCTTTAATCCATTGCTAGTGCTGGAACTTATACTGCATGATGGCAATTTTCATTTATTTCATTAAGTGCAGAATATTACTACTGAGAGATAATTGCTAGTTGTCAAAACCACTAGAAAAAATGTTGTAAGGAAATAGCAATATTTATTTTAATGAATTAACACTTTTCATGTGTATAGCCATATATAGTATTTACACTATAAAATGCTATACACTATACATCAAAAAGATGTTTAAAATATCAAAAACACAAACATAAACAAAAGTCCTGCACTTAAAGAGGAACATAAAATTTCCTGCTGGGGATGTGGAACATGGAATGCCATCTGTATTATATGGCACTGAGATAACTGATTATGTTTGGACCTCTATTTCATAGCAGATGGGTTCATTAAATTTAATAGCCTCCAGAGCCTTTAGAAACAGTGTTAAAAACATGTGGAACATGCTGAGACACTTCACTTCCCTCCCCACAGTCATTATAACTCTGGCACAGACTATAAATATTACAGTACTTTATTTCCATTGAAATGGATTACTATTAAAATTATTTTTTCTAGTGTACATTTGCATGAGAAATACAGAATGAAAATCCTACTTTTTCACACTTGAGATATGCAGTTGATTTCTTTAAATGCATTTTAGAGTTCTTTGCAGTTGGAGGCTTTGATATAGAACTTATTTTTATCTTCTTCCTGTAACATCATCAAGCAGCTGTAATGCCACTGCAAAAGTTTGGTCTTAACCAGCTCTGCTCCCAGTGTGGCGCAAGTAAGACAAGCATTATATGAGTGCATAGAAATCAGAGCAGTGTTATGTCTTGGCTTCTAGCTTCATGTAAATTATCTTCTAGTGTTTTATATAATAGGGTAACTTTAACTTTTGTCTCTGTTCATCTTTTATAACTGGAGCAAATAGGCACTAAATATTTAATTTCAAAGCAGAGCAGTTCCTGCAGAAATGTTTCTTAGAGTAAAATCTCAGTTCTTTTTTTTTTTTTTTTTAATATTCTCAGAATTTGATTACTAAGGGAATTTCATAGCTCTTTACTTTTTGATTTTCAATTATTTCAAATGAGAACAGGGAAATTTTAGATGCTTAATAGATTTAAGTTTAGATGTTGTAGATGTTTGTGTTTTGACAATCGTCTAATGTTCTTCCACCTTGCATTTACAAGTTCTAATATTTAAAGTAATATATTTTTCACAAATGTTGTCATATTTGATCATGATTTTTTTCCACAAAATACACCAGTGACACTATAACTGTATCACATTATTCTCCTACAGTGCAGTTCACATTATTCTTCTGCAATGCAGTTCTCAATAATGCACCTCCATTTCTGTTTCCTTTTCTAGTGAATGATGCGGCCATCCACAGTCTCTTTTGCTGTTTTCTAAGGTCACACTTGTTTTTAGTTTGTTCTGACGAGAATTTTCGCCTTCACAACACTGACTCCTATTTTGTCACTGACCATTGCTGATATTATTACCAGGAACTCCAAAACCACTAAAAACCTACCATGGTAGAGGATGTATGACAAGATTAAATAATGATGACTTCCTAATATAATTCACATTCAAAATATTAGGTAAGAGTTACTAGTTGTTTAGAAGGGGCGAAAAGAATAGTGTAGAGACACAGTAGAGGTCAACACAATAAGCAACGATCTGTCTATAAAATCTTAAGTGGGAAGGGCAATAAATGAAAATACACAAGCATGTTCAAATCTTTCAAATCATAGCCTTCTACAGGGTTCTCCTACAAGTGCTGTTTATCCAGATCTTAAAAATTGTGGAGTTCTTGCTTGTGTTTGATTAAACTTATTTCATGGAAGTATGGGGCCAGTCCAGTATTTACAGCTTGAATAATGTTTCAGAGCAGTTACATCCCTGAAACACATTATATGATTGAATTTTGGAAGTCACGGAATTTGGTAAGGTTTAAATGTTATATGAACGTATTTTGCTGTTTTGTGAGCTGTAAAGTGCAATGATATTAAATTAGGACTTTCTCATGAATTGTTAAGGTTTTCTCTGTTGCTTTTATCATAGATATGATGTCTCTTGTGCCTCGATTGCTTTGCACCAAATTGCTGTTTCTTCTTATATGAAAACTGATTGGATGTATGTTAAAAAGAATACATAGAATTACAAATGTCTGTAGGGTTTGCCTGCTGGATGTTCTCTCACCAGTTACTATATCCAAGTTGCAGAGAATTGCTCTGCTGTTGAATATGATTAACAGGCATATTCATGCCAAAAAGAGTATTGGTCTCATTTGCAGACACCTGCACACTAGAGATAGAGCAGTTTGGACCATTTCCAGCAGTGGTCTGCCAACTAAATACAGCCTCTCTAGGTGAGGGGACAGAAAATGCTTTTTGTTTCCAGTTTGTATCACAGAGAATTTTATGTTTTTACTATGACAGAGAAATGAAAATCAGAAGGTGATGAGTCACTAACTAGAGGAAGAATTTGTTTCTAGATTTCCATGTTATGTTGAATCCTATATTTAGGAAGGCATGTCTGTTGTTAATGAATATAACTACCTAAAGACATTTACATGATAGCTGTTTGTCTTTGATCTCATTACCTCTCTTCTGAGTGAAATTTAATTAATTATAAGGAATTGGTGCTATTTGGTCAGATATATTACCTTTTTTTCTCTCTGCATTTGCCGTTAGTTTTTACATAATAGATTATTTAGGGTGGTAATGTAGGGAAGCAATTAATTTAGCATAATGTACTAAATTCCATCCCTTGATCTCATGTGTCATTCTTTGACTTTCTGGAAGAAAGAGGGCAGTGAAGATGATGTATACTTTATCTGCACTGCTGTAGTAAAAACCTGAAATTATAAGAAAAGACTCATTACATTATTGCTGCCATTAGAGTTTTGCTGCAGTGGCTGAATTCAGTGCAAAAATGAAAAGAAGAAGAGAATAAAAGGAAATAATCTTTTGTCTATTGTTCTGCAAATACTGAAGTTATTTATAGCTCTCATCTTTCTGTATAATCAAGAGACTTCATGTACAACTCACGCACATAATACAGTATACACATTAAAGTTTTTTTTTTTTTTTGTTACAGTCATCATGATTAACATTTACTTTCAAGTAAATTTCTGAAGAAATTATTCTGATTGAACTTTATTTTACAAAGAATAATAGGATGTTTCCTACTGATGTCCTTGCTCCTTGACAAGAAGGAGTTTCACCCTTCCTGACATCATTGGAGAAACACACTGTCAGATCAGATCTTTCCAAGCAAGCATTTCCTTTAATGATTAATTCAAAGATGATCTATCCAGTTGGTAAATGTCTTATCTTCAACAACATGAGTATCAGAAGGAGAAAGCTTAGGGCATCTATGTTTTCTTTGGAATTCAGGAAAGCTATTTCACCTGCACAGTTGTCAGATTTTTCAGGAGGAATATGTAATTATCTTAAATATGAGTTTACATTGCCAAGTTCTAGGTAAACCATTAAAATTGCTAAGGATTCTAGAGTAAGGGTTGACACAAAATGGCTACAGAGGCACTCCATTTAAGGACTTTTGTCACATAATAATAAACATAAACAATATTTTTTAAAAGATGTTTACAATGCTGTTTATTTTTTGGCACATAAATACTGTGAGGGAATATATATTAGAAAGAGTATAGCAATATCAAGGAGCTGTCCAACTTATTGAGCTTTTAAATGCCTTTTTGTTTCATTGTAGTCAACAGCCTCAGTTTTCAATATTGTTAGATTTATTCCAGAATAAAAGCATTGTATTAAAACTGCATATTTTAAATTAACTGAGATCATCTAGAAATGCTCTCAACTTTTATAGAATAGCAGAATGTTACCTATTGGCCATCAGGATAAATTGGGTTTTAGGAAGTTTTGTACTTTGAAGTTGTGCAGAATAACAACAGAAAGCTTCCTCCAAAATAAAATAGCATGAGAAAATAGTTCTTTCTACAGACTGAATGAATCTTTATAGAGCCTGATGAATTCAACTTGCAGTGTGAAGAGTCCATAAAATGCTCCATGGCTTTTTCAACAAAGGGTGGCTATAAAATCTTAGAGTAAAACTAGAATGGTGAGATACATTAGCTACAGTCTTATTATAAGGGTATGGAAGCAGTAACTATTCCTCAGAACAGAAGTAATGAATGAGAAGAAGCATTGAATAGCACTGAAATTTTATCAGTTAATGTCAGCACTATCCAGACCTACGATACCTGCCTTCCCATAAACTGGTATAAAAATATTTTAAAAAATAATAATAAACTTTGTTAGATTAGGATTAGGAGTTAATCCAGCTAAGAGATTTCTTAATGTTAGATTATGGAGGTTTTTTTTTTTTTTTCTTTTTTTTTTCAATTCTTTGTTATGATACATTTAAAAAATAATCAAGACTTAACAGTTAAACCTGCCCTCTGATCTTGTACATCTTTTATATAATACTATCAATTACTTTTTGCTCGTGCATGCAAACCTGAAAAACACATTTCTGATTTGGAGACACATGATGGCCACCTTGCTGTGAATTTTAGCAAATGTTAATTTATTTTCAAAATACACATTGGGCGTTTGATTCTCAAGTGTTTATACAAAGCCTGAATGCTATTTTATGAAGATTCATTTGCTTAGTTTAGGGAATATGCCACCTTCCCTTACAAAACTAAAATGTACATTTACACATCTATCCGAGTTTAATTCCTGGCTTTCCAACTGTAGTATTTATGCAGTATTTTTACACACAGTTTGTTTCTTCTTATTTTTTATGCTGAAATTTTGCAGATGTTTTTTATGATGTATCCTTTGGTGTTTGCCCTTTCATAGAACAAACTATAATCTCTTGGTAAAAGCGAGAAAATGTGATTCCCTTCACAAAGATGTTTGAAGCTTTTCACTGAGCAGTTGTGCATAACCTGCCTTTGCTACTGCTTTCTGGTGCCCTTTATCAGTATCTTCGGTGAATTTCTTCTCATGAAATTAAATTGTGCTAACACTTCAGTGCCTTATTTCTTTCCTTTAAAATGCATCCTCTATTGTTTATCAGCTAAATCACCTTATGAGCATATGGTATTTGCCTCATTATACCCTCCAGCAGACTGCCTTTTTCAGAGCAGTTCTGGGCCATTGGCTTATTGACATCATGGTATTTTGTGGTAGCTAAATAAGTCTGTACAAAAGTTTTCCTTATTCAGAAGTAATAAATGGGAAAAGAAGAATAAAACATAATACGGTATCACAATGCACAATCCCAAGCATAGCAATGAGTTTGGGACAGGTAAGAGTGAATGACAGTTTATCATTTGTATCATTAATGTTAGGTAACAGACATGGCAGATTGTTCCTTGTTTAAAAATGTTCAATACTTTAGTTCTAAAAGAGAAATAGTTCCAGCACTTTGGTCTGTATTGATTTCAGTCTTTGCATCAGATTTCTAGAATCAACTAGTTGATTTCAAAATACTTTTAGAAGGACAAATGAAACAAAAAACATCGGATTAGATGATCTTAGATGTCTTTTCCAACCTGAATGATTCTATCAATCTATGAAAAAGAAGATTAAACTTGTGTTGCTTTAAGTATTGTGAATGGGTTTGGTCAGTCTTTTGATGTCAGAGACTGTTTTTATACAGAATAGAAATCTATCAGCCTAGCCTATGTGCCACAAAATGTTCTATACATCTTTTAAAAGACCAGTTTTGCCTTCATACCTATAAAGAAAGTCCCCTAAAATAAGAAAATGTTGACTTCTACAGGTAACTTTGACATAAAGTAGTTTAGAATCTGTTTCTCTATTGCTTGTTTTGTTTTCACACTCTAAACTGCTGTTTGCATCTAATAGAGTAAATTCTTACAAAATACACGTGCCACAAGATTATATTGAATGTCTGATAGAAATTGTGCTTAATACAAGCTTTCAAAGCTAAGACCTAACAAACCTTCATCATACTATATAGTAAAATTACTATATGTAATTGAGTCCTGTTAGGTTGTGAAGATTTCAGCAAGGGAGAAAGGTTGGGTGTACTGATTATACCAAGCTACTCTAAATTGTACCCCTGAAATGGATGGATTGATTGTGAGAGCTATATGAAGAGTGAGAGAAAATGGAAGCAGAGTATTGCTAAACCCTCCACTTTTGGCAGAGCAGCTCACTGAACACACAGAAAAAAATGGTACTATAGAAAAAAAAAAAAAAAAAGACGGAGAAAAGTGTGTTTGGGGATAATTCAGATGTGTTCTTCCTACATCCATCCTCTTTCTAGAGGATGTTGGATGATTACAAAATAGACTATAGAAAAACACATCTGTCTTAGAAGTATAATCTCATTTAATGCAATCAGAGTAACATACTAAAAATCATAGATGCAATTAGTGAATGTAAGTTTAGATAAAAATTCTGGCTTGCTTTACACAATCATTAAGTTAAATACACTTTGATCCCTCCTCAGAAAGTGGTTATCTTCAGATGTTTGTCTTGCAATCATATATGAAGCAAATAAGATTTAATATACAGCAAGATCAAAAGCCCACTGAATTCATTGAGAGATACTCATTGACTGTAATAGGTATTGGATAAGACCATTGTTTCATTTTGTATTGAGGTCAGAGTGGATTTTGTGATGGGAGAAAGAGGATGTGTCACTAGCCTCTAAGAGGATTTGTGATTAAGACATTTTTTCATTTCTGTCAAAGATGGATGGTCACGTATGTGAGAATAGATGAATTAATATGTACATATGCACCTACCTTCTGTGGTGGGTTCATTTCTTCCTTCACCCTCTCTGTCCCTTCCCTTTCTCCCTTTCTTGGTACTTCAGAACAAATCTTTATAGTACAAAGACCTTTCTTTTGCTTATTTTTCTTTGAATTACAACTATGACTTTTCAGCTCCAATTTTGCTACAGTGCAGTTATGTTTCTCTTACTGGAAATATTTCTCTGGGAGGGATGCTCATGCTTTTATCTTTCACCATCCTAGCGTTTTTTTTTTATTATTATTATTTGTTGTTGTTGTTGTTTTTGTTTGTTTGTTTTTCTAAATGTCTCATTTAGAAAATAATTAACATTAGTAATTCAAATTAAACTATCTGTTCTAGAGATGGTACAAATGATAATAAATTTTAAAGAGCAAATAAGGAGAAAGAGTCTAACTATATAATTTGATTCCATTTTACATGGATGAAGAGCAGTTTTATATGTCTTACAAGTATGTTAGTTATCATATAAAGATGCTGAACTTTAGAAAGTAAAGATGCTGAATTTTAGAAATTCTCTTGTGTGTGTAGACAAAATGGACACTGGATTTTTGTGCTGGACAGTATAAAACCTCTTGGATGCTTTTAAGGATGAACAGTAGTGTGTGTGGTTAACTGAAATGAAATGTGAGGGTTGTTTTTAACCAGACTTCAGAGATATGATCCATTTCTGAGCTCTTTCTCAGTTTCTAGCTCATTTTGCTTCTGCACCCTGTTTTGGCTTCCCTGGTTATTCTCTTGTGGTGGTTTAACACCAACGGGCAACAAACACCACCACGCTGCTGTCTCACTCCTCAAAAGCACAAGGGAAGAAAATGTGTTGAAAAAAAGCTAGTAGATTGAGATAAGAACAAGGAGATCACTCACGAGTTATTGTATCAGTTATTACTCAGAATAAGTCAATATAACTTATTGCCTATTAATAAGAGACTAGAACAGTGAAAATGGAGCTAAAAGTAACCTGAAAGTACCTCCCCTGCCCTGGAGGAATGGGAGCTGCAGTCAGTCTATAATACTTTGCCTTTGCTGCTCTCTTCTGTTCACTCTCTTCTCCTGCTCCAGAGTGGGGTCCCTCCCATGGGATGCTGTCCTTTGCAGGCTGATCCTATGTGGGTTTACCACAGACAGCGGCTCTTCAAGAACTGCTTCAATGTGGGTCTATACCATGAGTTCCATCCATCAGGTGAACACTGCTCCCACACGGGTCCCCTGTGGGTGGCAGTGCCCCCAGATCCCCTGTTCCTGTATGGGCTCCTCTCCACAGGCTGCAGCTCTGGCCCAGGGCCTGCTCCTGCTCTCCGTGGGATGGGCCACAGCCTCCTTCAGGCCTCATTCACCTGCTCCATGGGCTGCGGGGTGGCAATCTGCTCTACCATGGGACCCTTGGGCTGCAGGGGGACAGCCTGCCCCTCCATGGGCCTCTCCATGGGCTGCATGGGCCTGCCCTCCTTTCTCACTGGCCTTGGTGTCTGTGGGATTGTTTGTCTCTACATTTTCTCACTCCTCTCTCCCAGCAGCATTTTTTTGCTTTCTTCAGTGAGCTCTCTCAGGGGCACAACCAGTGTCACTCACTGGCCTCGCTCTGGCCAGCAGCGGATCCCTTTTGGAGCCATCTGAAGAAGGCTCTGATCTAATACAGGGCTCTGCTCACAGAGGCCACTTCTGCAGTCCCCTTTGCTACCAAACCCTTACCACATAAGACTAATACATCTCTTTGTATGTCTAAAAGCGTTCTGAAGGGCTACTGTTTAAATGTTCAGAATAAATTTGCCTATAGATTGGAGATGAAAAATTCTGGGCCTACAAAAGGGATTAAAATGGTTATCATATGTCAATCCATATCCAGTCTTAATCCTCATACCTACGTATTTTGGGATTCAATTATTTTTTTGTCTTTTGAATAGAAATTTAAATGATTTAATGTGAGCTTTCTAAACTGTTTATGGGGCTTTAGCAAATCATCAAACGCTAAAATTATGGTAAAAGAAGCTGCATAGTAAATGCTTACAGTATTACTAAGAGAAATAGTAAAATGCTATCCTGTATATTCAACACTTGAATTAGATATTTTACTGTAGGTAAACTCATATTCTTACCTATTTACTAGACAGATCTGGTCTACAATGTAAGTTTATATAAGTTTAAATGTGTGGTATGAGACACATGCAGGTAATGTAGGCAATTCTTACAGTTTGTTAAAATCATAATGCATCCATATAATATATTAAACAAGCAGTAATTAGAAATAAAAAAAAATAACATGCAGTTTAAATAAAATATTTTGGGGGCTGCAGAAGATACACAATGTAATAATATGATTACAGTACCAGAAGAGAGGAAAATAAATTTCCTTTAAATATTTTCAACTTAACTTAGCATGTAGTGTAGAATATGATTGACAATTAAATTTAGCACCATGTCTGTACACATCTATATATTTTCTCAGTAGCAACAAAAATTAGAATAATAATTCTGAATGACCTATATTGCTCTGTTCACTTCTGTACCAGTTATAGAGAGTGACATACTGACTGACCAATAGCATTGATTAAAACATAAACTATCCAATTAAAATTTAAATATATTAATGTTAATATAGAAATTATTGCCACTCATGTCATTTAAGTTGTATTACAACTTCAGATTTTATAATGATACCTATGTAAGTGGAGAGGATGTTTCTGATTATTTTCAAGGCTTGGAACACGTACCTGTGCAGTACTGCTAGATCTAGCAATTAGTTCTGAAACTTTGATCAGAGAGGGGAACATTCTGATCACTGTATGAATTTGAGAAACCTGAAAAACCTTCTAATAAGCCTTTCACTGCCAGAATAACTATGCAGTCCAAATGTTGGTAACCAGTGAAATATAGCCACAACTTTTAAATAAGCATAGGAAATCATCCTACAGGCTAACAGTTTGCTGCTGTTGCCCATCTGTTTATTCATCCCTCATAGTGTCAACTGTAGAGGTCACGTATAGCGATATTAAAGAAGATAATCTTCAGACCCTTTATGAGTTTTTAAGCCAAAATTTTTGCAACAACTTGAGTTGTAAATCAAATTAGTGCACAGAACACCCATGATATACAATGAGAACTACAGTCATTACCCCACCTTATACAAATTGAGTCTGTGTTCCCAATAGAAGACCCTAGCAGAATAACTTGAAGGTCATCCTCGAACATAAAACTTAATAATACAACAATCATAAAGCCTTACTGTTTTGAAAATACTGTTAATTATTCTGCTGTTATTAGTACTCTGGTATTGGCCTTAATGCTGATGATCCCATTTTTAGAAACTTTTATTTTCAGTGTTTTCTGCATCTGATAAGAAGACTCAATATTCTGATTGTAATGTAAATGATGTCTCAGTATTACATGATCTTTATCTCTCAACTATTAGTTTTATTTGGAGTTGGTTCTATTTAGAAAAATATTCCACTTCCATGCTTGAATGTCTACACAGGTTTTGATTAGGAAGGAAATATAAAATGTGTAAAAGATAAGAGAATAGTTATAAAAATAAATTTATATGGAAATCTAAATATAGTAATGTTTATAAATAATATATGCTTGCATATATAAACAGAACTGTGAACATCTATTTTGCACTAACACAAGTAATACTGAAAACAAAACTCACTCCCTTTAATAAGTACACATGCATGAATCACACATGCAAAATTGTGTTCATCATGTGTGGAATTAGTCTCAGTTCGTGGAATTAGTCTCATTTCGTGAATCTGTTCTGCTTCGTCAGTCTTCAGCCTCTGCTTTATTTGTAAAATTAGCATAACTCTTTTTAAAAAGATACATAATTATTTATGAATAACATTTCTAACCAAACCCTGCATTTATAAGAATCACTCTGGATAGTTTAAATACAATCTTTTCTATAAACATTTTGTATTTATTGGAGAAAGAGAACACTTAGTTTATACAATTAAAAGAATCACTGGCATAGAGTCCTGGAGTAATTGAGCCTGGAAGGGATCTCTAGAGATCATCTAGTCCAACCGTGTGCTGGAGCAAAGTCAGCAAGAGCAGGTTGTCCTCAACTCTCTCCAATTGTGTTTTGAATATCTCCAAAGATGGAGACTCCACAACCTTCTGGGCAGTGAGCTTCAGTGTTTAATTGATCAGTATTACAATGTAAAACTAGGAATGTTCCTGCCAGTATGGATTTCTTTTTTGTTTGCTTCAACAGCATTAAGAGAGCAGTTGCAGACGAATGCAACTTAACCATTTAATAAATTGAATGTATTTAGATTTTGTTGTTTTTAACAATTCTCCAATTAAGATTGCTAGACAGTAGATTAGAAATTAATCCTTTACATAATTAATTTTGTACTTTAGAAAATGTAATATCTTTGAAGGGTGGTGCCATCTTATTATGAAGATGCTTGGAATATTTATGTAATTCTTCACTGTGCTCTGCTATTTCCTAATTCTAATCTGATATGTTAAATCCAATCTGATATCTAATCTGAAACATATACTATTTTCTTTTTTTGCATTTTCACAACAGCTAGCGTCTTTTTTTTTTCTGTCAACTTTATAGAATTCTTTAGAAAGAGGATGGTAGTTTTCATCTATATTTTATGACTTTTCTCCATAGCAACATTTACATTTCTTGTGACTGGAATACTTTGCATGCAGTGCAGAGTCTATCTTGACTGAAATGCTGTAGTTACTGCAAAATATGTCATAGCTCAGTAAAACAATTACATGCACAGAGAAAGATTTGGTGTTGAAGTCCTTGAAAAATCAAATGCATTTCCCTTACAGATGTTGGCCCAGTAAGCTGCAGGTTATTACCACTCTCAGTATTTATACTGAAATCTTAACTTCAGGAACATCCCAGTAGGAGGTTGCATTTTGCCTTCCTGTATGCACATAATTACCTCTGGTGTCTCTAGTGCTTACACGGGTCTAAGAAGAGGAGAATTAATGCATGGGTTGTATCAGAAAAATTGTCAAAATTGTAACATTTAAATGATGTATCTCATACCAACTAAGTGTATTTTAAAGCAGAAAATCTACATTTTCTGCTAAAAATTGAGAGAGAGTTTGAACATTTTTTCTATACCTCCCCAAGGTTTTTGCCATTTTGGGGAAGATGTGTGAAAGGAAGCCTGTTTAGCAATGTATGACGTTTTCTATTTCTATTCATGAGAATAAACTGTTATCTACCCCTATATTTAATTACATTGCATGATGCCATAAAGAAGTACCCTACATTATAGAGTATCTGGCACATATATACATTGTCTCCTCTTTTTTCATCTCTTTTCTGAGCCACTTCACTGATGTCTTCCTTTTTGCTTTGGTGTTAATTATAGGACCTACATGCTTGCCACAGTATTTCAGATCTTTTCCTGGAAGTGTATTTCCAAAAAAATTGCATGCATTTAATTCTAAATTCAGTCAGTATGTGAAATGCGAACTGAATGCTGCTGTCAAACCACCAGAAATTTAGCTATGCATACACATTAAAATTAGTGCAGCCCAGAAACTACTTACAGAAATGGCTGAACTATCAAAGCTGTATTCATAAAAGTTGATTTCTTATTGTATGTAATGTTGTAACTTTTGTACTTAATTTCAATTGTTTTGTATTGTATCTGATTGTGGAACAGTGAAGTCAGTATGGATGTTACCACTTTTCTGAGACTGGTGACATATTGAAATGCCTGGCAGGAGAATAGGACTGTGGGAATGAGGTCAATGAATGTAAAATCAGTGTTGTTGCTTTATTTATGAATACTTGAAATGAAATGCAATGCATTGCCACATTGCCAGGGTTCGAACAACTTTTTGACAAATACAATTTCATGCAGTCCTTAGAAAAATAGAAAACAGAGCATTAATTTCATTGTGATTTATATGTTATTTTTCTGTCTCTAGTAGTAGAAATAATGTTTTTTATTCGATTTTTTTTTTTTGTATAATCAGAAATTAGTGTAATTTAGTCTTTCAGAAGACATTACTTTTTAATTCTTCAAACAATTGAAAGGTTGAATTCTGATCCAACAGAACAACAACTTTATACTTGTCGTATGTTTTCCTGTAAGGCTTCTAGACTTGGTTTCTTGGAAATTTAGGACATACAACTACATAATGATTTGAATACATTGCTGAAACAGCCATAGAATGTTTTAGAAATGTATGGACATTTTGTTTGGGAATTACTGTGAAGTCTCAC
This sequence comes from Oxyura jamaicensis, assembly GCF_011077185.1. Lineage (NCBI taxonomy): Eukaryota > Metazoa > Chordata > Aves > Anseriformes > Anatidae > Oxyura > Oxyura jamaicensis. Next base: position 1,204,371 of record NC_048904.1, on the reverse strand, counting down.
AAAATCATGGCCCTTGGTATTTACGTAGATCCAAACTATTCCTTCCACTAGAAATCAGGTACTACATTTGAATACTTTGAAGTGTCCAAGTGAATTCACTTACGCACGAATTAAGTAAAAGAGTGTTTACTCTTCTATTGGAAAATATATCAAAATCTAAAATGTCCATAGTATTTAAATTGAGAACAACTCATAGACCCTGAGAATGATTAGGTATGCAATAATGCAAATGAATAAAGATGTATTTGAAACATAGATACATTTCAAGAAAAAGAATATACTGCAACTTTGAAAGAAAACTATAAATAGCATGTCACGTATTCATAACTTCCCTATTGGAATATTTGTAGGATGTTAAAGCCGTCAGATGTTAGAGCTCCATTAGAAAAATAAATTGCTTAATTAAAAGTGCAGTCAAATATTAATCCCTATTATTCGTACCAAAGGTGTTCATATTGTGGTATAATGTCATATTATAGTGTAAGTATAGTATAAGCCTGGGTTTTCAAGATATCTGAGGTTCACTCACTTTTTTTTTTTTTTTTTTTTTTAAATCAGAGTCAATTATTTGCTACAATTACAAAAGCAGAATAAAGCTTGGTCATTGATGGTTTCTCTACCACTTGAAAATAAATTATGTTGTGTTCTCTAGAAGACCTGAGATGTGTACATGATAAGATTATTTATTCCTGAGTTCCTGAAGTTGCAAATATGATGAAATTTGTTGCCACTTTAAACTGAAAGATACAGATTCTAGGGTTTCTCCAAACATATTTTTAGAAAGGTTTTGAATGGTCTGAAAGACTTCACTGATTAGCACCTTCCCAGTAACTGATTCATTATGATTTTATTGTATTTTCTGTGGACACTGTCAAAAAAGGAGCAATTGCACAAATAAAGAAAAGTAAGTAAAATGAACAAATCAAAAGTATGCAATTGCATTTACAGAGAACTTCTATTAAGTAAATATTAATTAATCTCATGAGGTTTTAGACTGGCTATTAGGAGGGGAATATCAAGGAAATTAAAATTGTCAGGATCAGGCCACATGTGTAACAGCTGAAGCAATGCATTCTTAATTCTAGATCCTTTATCCACCGTGTAGCAATCTGAACAAAAAGTACAAATATTACAGATAAACTTTGGTTTCTTCTTTGGTTCCAGCAAACATAATTTCTATTATTATTATTATTATTATTATATTCTTTAAATAGAAAAAGTATGGACAACATAGGATTTAGAATCAAAGCAATGATGGTAGAAACCTTTGGTTAAGTGCTGGGTCTGAACAGATTACCCACTGGGTCTTTGAACTCCTATTTGGCATTACTGCCAGCTTGCTTTTTAATGCATTTGACAACATTTTCACTTTCTGATTTCTTGCCTATGTCGATGAAACATGCATAGTAACTCAGAAGATAAGGTCATAATGGTGTATAAGTTTTAAATGTACTTTCTACTTGGAAACAGATGTAAGCAATAATCTCGCTCAGGTTATGGCAACGTAAGTGGATAGTTACAAACCAACTTATTCACTGAAGGCATGTTGGACTAATAAAAGCCATCATGCTATAGAAAACATGAGTAAGCAGATGAATTTGGTGCAGTGTATCTGCTTGAGAGCTCAAGCATGTTAAATGAATAATTTTACTCTGTAGAGGAGCCTTTGATAAAGTAAAAGCAGAAATGTGTATTGCAGGTATTAATTAGGTTTTCAGATCAATGTCATATAATGAATTTATCTACACAGACCTTCAATTTTGACATCAGAGAATGTTGAAACTGCATATACCTAAATCATATTTCATTTTTCATACAAATAACATTGAGTTGAAAATATGTTAAGCAGCTGAATCAACACAAAATCTACTGGAGTGTTTTTAAATGTTACCTTAAAATACTGATAATTTTTTTTTGAATCAATCTGTAATATTTTGTAATTTAAAATGTCACGATTGTTCCCTATTCTTGAAGAATAAGTATTTTCAAGAAAATGTTTTATGTTATGTTTAGAAGTTTAAAATCCTTCTGCAAAATTGAAATCTAATTATTCTTAATGTATCACAGAAAAACCAGTCCGAGACAAGAGGGTCACCTCTGATTGCCATTCCTGATGGGGATGATGTATTGTATTCAGTACTGTTTACACAATCCCTTGCTTTCATTCTTACTCTGATTCACCAGTGCTGTCTTGTCATTTGGGGTTTGGGTGTTTTAGTTTTGACTGCAAGCATCATAAATCAAAGGTTTCTATTTTCCATTATTGAAAAAAAAAAGTGTTAGCAGAGATCTAGTCAGTGCTAGTCTTCAGTAGGGCTCTCTCAGGCTGGCATGCTGTTGGACAGAAGGGTTTGTTAATTACAACTCAGATGTTATTCTCCTTTCCATATACTACAAGATCTGGGAACTTAGGACAAGTCTTCCACAGACATCCTCCTGCACCTCAGCCACAGCCATTTTAACAGAGCTGGTAAACTTGGAGCGAGTCACACAGATATATGCCCTACCATGTATCTTCTTTTAGAGATGATCACCAGAGGGAGGAAGAGACAGTAACGGAAAAAAAAAAAAAAAAAAAAAAAAAAAAAAAAAAAAAAAAAA
>NC_048904.1:1177505-1201670 GCF_011077185.1 Oxyura jamaicensis | reverse complement strand
AAAAAAAAAAAAAAAAAAAAAAAAAAAAAAAAAAAAAAAAGGAAACATTGGGTACTTTGGTGTGGTTGCACCTGAATAAAGTCACCAAAATGTCACAGTTTTCTATAGGTGCAAGTTGAATAGAAAGTTCTGCAGTGTTTTTTAAGGGTCAGGAGAAGATCATACAGTTTACTGCAAAACTGCCTCTAGGGAGTGTAGAAAGCAAACCCCAGGAATCAGAGGTACCTGCTGGGTTTTTCACAGAGACATGCAATTTTTACACTATGCAATAAAGGGTCAGACCAGAAGACTATTACTGTTATTGTTAGCAAAATTATTTGTTTCCTATGGCCTTCCAGAAGGGGTAATGTCAGACAAACCTCTATCATTTATTTCAAAGGAATTTGTACTGATTATTAACGGAATTGCTGGCATAGAGATCCTGTAACAGCCAAGTTTCAAATCAACAACAGAATGAAGATTTATCTGGCTGCAACAAAGACAGTTTTTTTTGAGGAAAAGACTGTGAACTTGGATTTTGAAGCTTAGGTGAAAAGTGACAAGAGTACCAGCCCAGGAAAAAGCCTATTGGAATGTAGAGCTTATCTGCTGCCCCAAGCTTATCTGCTTGTTATTCTTAATCAAGGCTTTGACTACTCATCTTTCAGAGCAAGGAAATACTCTTAATTTGATAAACCTTTATAAATGGGATCGACATACTTAATTCAGCAAGAAGTAACAAATAATATGGTACTCTGATTTGCAAACTCTTCTTAATGTACTCTTGAAAATAATCCCAGTAAAGGCAATAGAAATAGTTTATTAAATGAAAGCATGGAGCATCTGATTTGGTTGGTAATTATCAATAGGAAATCCTTACTTGCATTCCATGTGACTGTAACTCCTTCACATGGCAAAAACTGATCAAGCCATAGTAGCAGAAGAGATGTGCTTAAACAGAAGTAAATTCAAGTTCTGAAAATAATTAAAGTTGCATCAACAGTACTAATAATTTTGTAAGGATTCAACTACAAATTTGAAGTCCCAACTGAGCATTGTGTATGCGCATACATTCATTGTTGCTTTTTTTGATCAGGTTTTTGTGGTCCCATCCCTCCCCAGCCTGGAAGTAGGAATTTCTACAATGATTTTAATATTGCTTTTGTTGCCTTGGTTACCTTTACTATACTTCAAGCACTGATTTGTGTAGACTATGACATACAAATTAGCTGATTATGAAACCACCTCAGTTTGCTATGCATAGTGGCTTGGGCAAAGTTCTTTGAAATTTGTTTGGAAGGTGGAAATTTGGATATGATTCTTTACTGCACCTGCCTTTGTGTAGATAACAATGAAAGAATGCTCAAGATTTTTTACGTGTTGTACAAGAAGGTGGTATTTAAAAATAAAAAGGCAAAAAGGGCAGCGTTAGAGAGAAAAACAATTTCAGTGCTGCAACAGAACATTCAAAAATTGATATTTCAACTTTCTCTTTTTCTGAATTAAAAAATATAAAGCTCTGACTTATCAAAATTGTTGACCAAGTCAAAGACTAATAAGTAGATAAATGTTCAGAAAAGCATTAAGCTGCTTTAGGTAGTGCTCTAAGCATCTACACACAATTTAGCTAATGTATTTAAAGTTAATCAGATATCTGCAATTTCTGCAGCAACCCTTCTACATCTTTCTTTATTATCTATTATTTAAAAAAATCTTTCAAGAAACACATGTAGGTCACACTTCAGTGTAATCATCACTTGTATTTCACTATTGATGCATTCAGGTTTTAGGATAAAGGAATTTATATGCAGCAATTCTCCCTGCCCCCAATTTTGTTATGCTTTATATCGTGAAAACAGAGAAAAATTGTGACAGGTTGCTTTCAGGATTTGTGAATTATGGATCACTGGTGACAATTCTCATTCATGACATACTAATGTTGGCATTAGTTTGTAGCAGAGTACTATGAGGAAGTTGTTTTTTCTGTCTGTTTTAATTCTGAGCAATGATAGAAGGTCTTTCAGAAGATCACTAGAGATCTTGAAGATCTTTTGGCATTTGGTATTAACTCATGTGCCTGTTTCTGTGTTCAGATAGCCTGTTCAAATAGCCTGTAAAGAAGCTATTTGTATTGGAAATTTCTTGAGCAGGTGGATGTACTACAAGGCTAAATTGCGTGTGGTGAATTTCTCTCAGAGCTTAAAAGGAAGAGAAGAAGAATTTGGAAAAAAGTGAAGAGTTTATGCTGCTGATAATAGTTTATTTTTTCTGAGTTCATCTCCATAACCTTCAATGAGTTTTCTTTTTCCTAAAGTGGAAACAGAACTAATTTTTCAACTCTGATAAATAAAATGTTTGGTGTGTAATAGAGTCTATTGCCTGCTCTCCAGGCCTTTTAATGTGAGTTGGTACTGTAAATACTTTGCATACAACCAGGTATGAACACTTAAGAACAAGTGTGATACAATTATGCATTTATGCATGAACACCATGTATTGGCATGTATGTGCATATAATCATTCCTGTGTTTACACTACAGACATGTTACTCTATGCATAATGTATATTATGCATCTATGACAGAATGTTTGCATGAAGTCAGTAACTTTCTATTACTTACCATTTTGTTTTTCTTTCCTGTGTCGAAGAATACAACCTTCTACTTTAATACAACAAACCTCTCTTAATGTCCATTTCATTCTTAGTAGCTATAGGTTTAGATCTTTACAAACCAAGAATGGTTGGTTTTAAAACTGAAACTACATTTATGTTGTATTATATTTGTGTACAGGAAGATGGGACTACTTCAGAGTTCAAATGTGATACCATATCTGAAAACAGTCCGTATCTTAGTGCCATGGTATTTAACAAATTGCAGCATGCTTTTGTGATGCCTATACTAATATAATATACTTAGCTCAAACAATGAGCTAAATTAATATAAGCCCTCAGTAAATTGAATCAATTAGCACTGTAAACTTAGTTTCTCTAGTTTCTTTAATAATTTGTTTTTTATTGTGTTTGTGATTTTTGTGAATACAACAAATGAAATAGCTCTTCAAATTTATTTAATTTTTAATGATTGCTTGTTCTGTTTTGTTGTTTTCCAGCTCCCTCAGGCTCAAAAGGTAAAATATTTTACTCAAATCTTAGTCACTCAAAGTAGCCTACAGTCCTTCACGCTTCTATGGTGTTGTGAGTATGGTACAGTGGTGATCAGTGAAACAGTTTCACTGTATGGGGGATCTTGAGTTGAAACAGAAAGAAAAGTAGCTGACAAAGGCAATGATGTGGCTAGCTAAGGTACATGCTGAGAGCAGCTCTTCAAACATATGAGCTATCTGAACACGATAGGCATATAGTGGCCTCCAGCTTGAAAACAGCAGGGAAGCTATTTTATCAATGTTTTGAGATAATAACAAGAAAAAAGAAATCCAGCCTGTTACTCTGTGAAACATCCCTGGATCATTTTGTCTCTTACAGAGACTGCAGAACCCACAGTGTAGCTGGTGCCCTTTCACTGCTTCCCACTGTATCTATCAGCACACCTTTGAATACATCAAACATTTGACCTTTTTAATAGGTTGCAAACAATTTTTATATAATTTTCATATATTTTTTCATATAATTCTCTTTAAACAACTTTTGTATCAGTGTGGTATGTTACCAGAGTCACCACTACACATGAAAGCACAATAATTGTGGCAAACTCCAAGAATCTCTTGATGCTTGTTGCACCATTCCTGTGTATTTTACAAATATAATTAGTTTCCAGAAAACAGAAAATCTAGATGCTGGTTTGTGGTTTGAAGTATTGAAATAAAAATTTAATCAGATGTATTGGGGGATAGCAATACTCACTTATTCAATTCATTCTTGTGCTAGGTAAAACACCTTTAATAGGGAATGTCATAGCAATTAAGAAATTAATTGTCACTGTTAATAACAGTCTTTGAATGATGATAAAATTTGAGTTTTTAATGAAAGCTCTAGATCAAGTGATCTTTTGCAGAACAGTTAAGGCATCCATGGACCTCAAAACTTTAAAATGGTTAATTAATGTATTCTGTGTTATAATTTAAAAAACACGAAATCTGAGCATGGGATCTTGCATTTTTGTAATGCTATGTATATTTGAAATTTCTTTGCTTATGGATCTCAGAAAAACCTGTTTTAAATCTTCAGGTAACATGGTAGTCTGTGACACTGGGCTATGTCCATAGTTTTTTCTTGTGTGTTGCAGAGCCTAGGAAATGTGACATTATGGTAACAAAAATTGTTGTTGTTTTCTGGAAATAGATGGATTTAAAAAAATCTTCTGTTTACAGCTTTCTGAACAAGTAGAAGGACTAAAAGAGTGGCTAACTTTGATTTATTAATGTTAACCTACTTGTTTAAAAGTGTATGGCCAAATGCTTCTCCTAACAGTTTACAAAAAGAAGCAGAGTGAGGCTAAAATATGCTGGTGGGGAAAGATATAACCTATCAGGCTGTTTTTCAGTGTCTTGTGATGCTGTATTTTAGATTTTGAGGTCTATAATTCTGAGATATTAAATTGTGTGGTACAAATTAGTCAAGTTCTAGATTAGAAAAAAAAAAAAAAAAAGTGCAATAATTTTCATGGAAAACCATAAATGCCAGTTTTCAGTATGTTACCCCTTGAACAAACTAATGCAGTATCAGAGCCATGTATTTTGTGTGTGTGTGCATAATGTCTAGTTAAATGTACCCTACTTTCATGTAGAGAAAGAGGAGGGAGTATGAAGGAATGAATGGGATGGGGAGGGAGGACAGATAGAAGTAGTCCGTGAGGACTTTTGGTAACTTTATGCAAGAGTAAGCCTTTTCATAAACATAGCCTGTTAGCTTAATAAAGGTTGTAGGCTTTGGGTAGGATATGATGTTTGTTATTTCTTATTGACAGGCTTTCCCTGTTCCTAATGGGCTGATGATCTTTATGAGCTATTTTACATGTGACTATTGAAACTTTGCCATTCTAGTTTTCTCACTGACCCTGGATCCACATTATTTGAATATCTGTGTTTTTCTCTTGGATTCCCTTGCAGAGCCTCTCGGTGGCAGTGTGCTAACGTTTTGGCTCAAAACCTCTCTAAATCTACACCCTCAGTCTCCTACCTTCTCTTCTACCAACTAACCCTAAACAGATGCTTCATAGCAGTATTCTTCTCATACCCCTATTAGAGGTCATTGTGACACCATTTGAGCCTTGCAGTTGACTTGAGTGCATCGAGAATTAAGGTCACTTCCAGCTATTGGGGCTTGCTGTTCAGTCTTAGACTGGCCAACAGTTTGCCACAACTCTGCATAAAGCAATGAAAAATCTACTTGTTTAACAGGAGCATATTAACATGTGAAATGTCAGACACAAATAGGGCTTTCTAGGTGGCGAGGGTTTTCTCCCATTGCATGCCAAACACACAAAAAAAGTTTAATATCCTGGCATTCTTCTAGCGGGTCAGAATGTGGCAAACAACCCCCAAACCAGAGAACCTCTTGTTATCTGCAAGGTGAAGGGAAACAGCATAGGACTGATGTATAATGCCTTTATGAATGACTTAGTCACTGGTGTACATGTTTTGCCATATGGTGTCTGAACTTGCACTGTATTTTTGTTGGAATCTATGTATCATCTTGCAAATGTTTTTTCTATAAACATTTCAAACAGTCATGTCTCTCTAAACACGTTCCCTTTAATCTTCTAGTGATCTGAAAGAAAAATGTGGCATTCCAAGTTTACCTTTACTATTTTATATCCATTATAAATACTCGATTATCTTGATGAAATGTTATGCCGTTTATGTGAAACATTTTGGGTACAGTCTTCTCAGTGTCTACTCAGTGTTCTATGGTAATTAGCTGTCGATCTTGAAGACCTGTAGATTCTAGTTTGTCTGTGGCAGTTAAATAACAAATTGTTGAAAATTCAGAGTTGGTGTGTAGATGAAATGAAGTATGAGGAGTGTATGTTGGATGCCTGTTGAACCATGATATTTGTCTTGAAAAGATTTTTGTGATATTCCCTATACTTAAAATAGATAATGCCACAAAACAACAAAAAGACCCCCCCAGAAAAACAAACAAACAAACAACAACAAAAAAAAACACAACACCATAATTTCAAGTGAAATGATGCTGATTTAATATGTTTATGCAGCTTTCAGAAGAAAATGTCTAGGAAGAGCTAATGTCTAGGAAGAGCTAAAAGAGTGCTACTATCCAGACAAATGAAATAAAATAATGCAAATTTCATATGTCATGTAATCTATGCTGCTTTTCTCCATCTTTCTAGGTAGCCATCCCATATAATTGTGAAAATGAAAATAATAATAAACTAATAACTCAAATTTACCAATATTCTGACATTTTCAGTTTGGTTTCCAAAATAACCTTTATCTTTGAAACACTTTTGAAAAGCAGTTTTTGTATTCATGGATGAGCAAAAGCTATTCCTTTTTAATAGCTTGAAAAGGTGTTTTGTTTCCTTGTTGGAAAGCTTTACTTGCTTTCTTGAACAAACACAGCAGGATTCAAAAACTCTTGTCCTTCTCCTGCTGTGATGTTTTGTTCTACTTAGCTTGTGCAAAGAGGTAGAAGTGAATAAATTAGGCACACCAAACAAAAAACAGATAATTTGGGTTTAGGGACATAAAGTTTTTAAATGATTATCTTATGAATAGAATGATATTTCTTCTATATAGAAATGTTTTGATGATATTTGTTGCCCAAAAGTTCCTGACAGCTTTCTTCTCTCTTTCTGTCTTATCCCTTAACTTTTGTAAGTAGTGCTTTGCCCTCCTTTTATCTTGATGCTATCATCTTTCAGCCATTTGGGAGCATCATTTATCATTCCCTGCATCATTTACTTTCCTGTACTTTGAAGTGTTGAATTAACTGTCACTGGGAATAGAAAATAAATTTGCAAAGCTGCTGTTTCACTGAAGCGCATGACTAGTAATTTTAGCATTTTTATAAAATTATTGAATTAAATTATTGAAATTATATTATTGATATATTAATTGAAAAAAATATTTTTATAAAATTATTGAATCTAATGAAGTACAAAATAATAATGTAGCAAACATTTTGACCCTGATTTATTATTCTTTTGTCTCTGTTGTCCACTGAGATGTTATATTTCAGTTTTATAATGTATATAAAGTTGAGCGGCCCATTCAAAAAGCTGCATTGAAATTTTCACTTACGTGTTAATCATAATCTTAAATTTAATTTCCAAAAAAATCTCTCTCACTCCTCAACAGGCAAATTGATATTTAGTAGCATTTTTTGAGTCAGCAATTTGCCAACTTTACCTAAGTAAATATTTTAAACTGATATTTTTTGGTGTTTCATTTCTGTATGGCTGAACATAGAAATATCCCAGGAAATTAATACACTCACACAGGTTCCTATATTGTTCCAGGACATAATTTAAATCTAAGCTAAAATAATAGCTATTCCTTATTCTTGTAGTCTACATAAAACAATTAAGTGGTCAAATTCCAGTTCTCTGATGCTTCCAGCCTGCCTCATGACTTTATACTCAGCACAGAAAAGTACAGTAGTCCCAGGAGAAGATGACTCCAGGTGAAACAAGCCTACGCGAGTTGGGAAGGGAGGAGGGATGGGTTGGGAAGGTGACAGGGTTATTCAAGAAAATGAAGAAAAAACAAAGCCTCAGCATGAACCTCATACTTCAGGTACATTCCTATGGAACTGCTGTCTCCTCTGGGTAGTTTCAGCATCATGGCAGTCACTTTGAACACAGGCACCTTGTCAGAGGGTTTGTAGTATTCCTATTCCCCAAAGCTTCACCCCACTTTAAGTCCCTTTGAATGTAGCAATGTTTTTTCCACCACTTTTCAGCTTTTGCACAGGGCGTATGGCTGTATGGGCAATGCCAGCAGACCTTCACTTTGACCTGTCTCCTCACTCAGTTCCCTTAATCCTATTTCCTTTCAGAACCACAGCCCAAAGCTTCTGTTGTCAGCATAGCTGCACAACCCTCCCCAAACACTTGTTCAAGTGTCTCTGTTAAGCCTCACCATTTCTCCTAACCTCGCTTCTTTTTTAAAAATTATTATTATTATTTTAATTTTGATTCAGAATTTTAGCTCCAATTTTAACCTCTGTCACATGGATATAACAGCCTACAGAATTTTTCTGCCCTTCAGTCTCTAGGTAACTTAATTAAATTCTGTGGAAATCAAAGCTCCTGTTGTGGGATGGTGAAAATCAAGTAGGAGCCATGTAGATCCAGGGAGAGTAGAACTCAAAGGAGTATTATTGGGGTGTAAGTTCTTCCCTTTATTCTAAAAATTCAAGAGTCATTAGTCTGGAATGCATTTTGCCTTTTTCTTGAGATTTTTAGAGGTTTGTTATTGTTTGCTAAACATGTTATCAAACTGAATGTCCAGGGTCACTGCTCCATGGCCCTTGTATGGCTTCCTGCCTGCAAAACCTTCTCATTATGTCTTTGCAATGGATCAGCTTTCTGGGGCAAACCACTATTGTCTGTTTCATCCATCATTTCAGACTGTAGAAGATAACTTAAAAAATCTTGTGTGTTTTCCTCAGGGGTCTAGTTTTAGTTGTTCTTGCCAATGTCATCCAATGTAGCCTAGCAATTCTGAGACCAAATACACTGGTGTAAGTTGAGGAAACTGCAAGAACTCCTTTATTTTTTATTTTTTTTCCAAATACTAGATGAGTATGTTGAAAAACGAATAATCCATAGCACAATTCATCCAAACTTCAGATGAAATGAACTCAAGCATTGAAATAAATGCATTTTTACTGTGCCATTGTAATTCCGTTACTTAGAAGAACATAGGAATAATAACAGTTAAACTGCTTGTATTTATATGAGAATATATTTCCAGACTTGAAGGAATAAAAAACTTCTGAGTTTTGAAGCTGTACAGGTCCTCCCAGTATTTTACTACTTTGAGTATGATCTGGATCTAGTTTTCCATATGCATATTTCCATATGCATTTTTTCCATATATATATTTCCATATGCAGGCATATTCATGAGTCCACACCTGTGTTTAGTATTTCATTGATTTCAATTTGCATGAAATCTTATTGCACTAATTTGAAGTTTGAATAGGTTTATTATCTAGTGAAGCTTGTCAAATCACTGGCATTTCATAGCTCTTCAAGACTAATGTTGCATTAATTCTTTCTTGTGGTTCCTCCACTTAATAAATGGTATTTATGACATTTAGGTATAATGGCGTTCTGCTTAAATGTTCCCAAATCACCTGATAGAGGAGGCCTACTGGCTCTATTTATGTGGTAAAACAGATGAGACTATCTTCTGCTAAGGGCAAAAATGAAAGGAAATGAATCCTGAGTGGAAGCTAAGCTCAGACAGAGATTAAATTGAGGTTTTTGTTGTTTTTGGTTTATTAATAAGTCCTAGAGGGAATGATGTTATTGTGAGTTGGTATTCTCAAGAGAAGATGAAATAATGTAGAACTAAAAAAATGTAGAACTAAATCAGAAATTAATAGATCAGCAGAAAGGTAGAAAATGGAAGATTTTTGAAATGGCTGGTTGAAAAACAGCTGTTGCAATACCAAAACTTAATTGTGCACTGGCAGTACTAAAGAGAGATGCTCAGTGCATAGGATGGAGTCCTTTTCTCTGTTACCTCCCTGAGGATACATTTGAATATATGAAACTACCTTGCTGAAAGAAAACTCTGACAGTGCACACATGGTTTGTCTGGCTTCATGAGTTCCCAGATGTACCATGCCTTTGCCACGAGAAGGGCTGCAGTGAGCCCTCTCCCATCAAGTGATTGCTTTCACATTACTGTGGATAACTTACTCCAGATGAAACCACTGGTGTATATGACAGAAACCAATCAAGTCTCATATGTTGCTGTAGACTCCCAGACAGATGCGCTGGTCCTATCCTGTCAGAGGAAACAGGCAGACCAATATTGGTCAATTGGTCTGACTGTTAGAATAGTGGAGATCACTGAGGTTTGAGAGAACTACATTTGGAGTGGAAGCACAGACTGATTGTATTTGTAATGAAGGAAGATGCCTTCACAAGTGAACTGGAAGTCTGTGTTCCCTCATATAGGTATCTTCTCGATTTGTCATGGGAAATGTTGATTACTGCTCTCATCAGCTGCAGACCTTAATCAAAAAGAATCACCCGGACAATGACCTAATTGCATCTGGGGCAGAAGAAACTGAACTGAACTTCAGTTTGTTTCTTTTGTTTTCTAAATGGTGACCACTGTGTTTTATGGTGAAGCCTATTTCTCCATATTACGTTCCATGCTTGCAAAATAAAACATTCCAATTTTCTGAGGGATAAACAGTTTCTTGAAGAAAATGCCCGTGGAATTCCTGTGATAAGGTAAACTCAAGGGGTTGTTTTGAAATGTGTAAGGTTCGTGTAAACCTATTAGTTTGGCCTTTGGAAAAAGCAGGAACTTGAAGCTATTCCACAGGAAGTAAATACCTAACAGTGTAAGGGGAAGTTGAAAGGGCAAGCACTTAGTGCTGTACTGCACATACTCAGAATTCTGTATTTAGCATGAAGATGATTCCACTCTTCAAGTGGAGACTTGCTGATGTCAGATGTCTAGGATAGTTAGTGCTTTCAAAAATATATATCTAAATAAATATAGGAAAGTATATGTAAATATAAATAATTATTCTGTAAATATAAACAAATAACACAGGCATGCTCCCATTTGCCTTTCTTAAGAAATTATGCTACTTAATCTCTAAGAAAGTGAGTCTAATTTTTCCCATTTTTATTTTTCTGCCCAAAATTTATGGATCCTTACATTTTTTCCTTGTTTCATTTGGCTAATCATGAATTCAGTGCTGACTGAAACATCTGACAATGCTGCATCTCAAATTCATTTTTTTTTTTTTTTTTTTTTTTTTTCTGTGCTGGTTTTCTGCTGTTTTCATTAATTCAAAACCAAGAATTTGAAGAAACTAGAGTTTGCTCTAGTTCCAAAAACTCCACTTCCAAAAACAGCAAATGTATTCTTTGAAAATTAAAAGAAACCTTGACAGGCTTGCCTATGTAGTTATATTTAAATAGAACTAAATTGTAAGTTAGTGCACAGATGCTATCATTGGCTTAAAACTATTAAACTCTTTTTCAGTGATATCTTTATGACAATATTTTCGAGGTCAGTGGCATTTGGAAACTAAACATCCTAAAGCTTTTTTGGACACTGTGTCCCTAGGAAATGCCAGCAATAGCCAAATATATATATATATATGTATATGTATATATATATATAATTTAAGACTATTTTTGTAGTATTCCACTAATTTTGATTTGGTCTTATTTGGTCTTTGGTAATTTTGATTTGGTCTAATTTGATCTTATGCCCTCCAGACTGTTGTGATGAATAAGGGAAGTGTTCAGGTGTATTTGAATACTGCTTCCTGTACTGTTTAATCTAATAGCAAAAGATGCTAAGTGATAAAATGTTGTAAAAGGCATATACCTTTTCCTTAGTTTACATCTGTTGGTAGCCTCAAGTGTTGAAGCTTGCCAGTAGAATTTTTATTTTCCTAGAGGGTTGGAGGTGAAGCAGTTTTTATTTCCCTGTCTTTTTACATAACCTCTTGAAGGAAATAAAAATGTAATTGATATTCTGATTGATAAGTAAGAGACAGGGCCCCAGCCAGAACCTGTGTGTGTTGTCTAATATGGTGTCCCAGGTAAAGAATAGCTTAGACACTTCTTAGGGAGTAGAGAAACTGAAAGAAGCTTGATTTGTTAATACTTTGATGTGTAAAGAAGTATGATTAGGCACTGGAAAGAACAGTATAGGAACAGAGGGAGAGAAAAGAATGTAGGATTTTCTGTGAGAACAGAATGAGAATTCAAAACAGAGTGCTGGAGGAAGTGCGAGTTATTAGTGGCTCTCCATCATATTAATTTAGATGAGGTCCCAATATTTGGGTGGAGCCTTGGCCCAAATTAACCCTTATCTGTGAACAAAATGGATCTGCCAGCAGCATTTTGTTTCAGCAGAAACCACATATATAACATAATATTGTGTATGATTTTGTCAAACCTTACTCTGTTTCCTATGAACCCTGCCATCCCCTAGAATATGTGGGGGTTAGTAAAGATGAACCCAGTAAGCTTAGCATGTAGCTTTAAACCATTTTGAATCTCAGAAGGCGGAATAATTATGCCAAATAAAGCATGTCTTTATAAAAATGGCTGTAACTGTTAGTAGGTTTCTCCTAAGAGACTGGAGGAACAAAATTGGATAAGGTATAGCCTGTTTAGAGATTGAGATTAAATTTGTGTTGCCTCAGGTTTCAGTCATTCCCAAGGACCCTCCACTGTATGTAACTTGTAACCACCCATCTGGCGATGTTACTGCATTATATTGAGATTAGTATCATTCTGTGTATTTGCAAGCAACACTAAAAAAAACCAGCCCTGTTTCTTATGTGTAAATGAGTTATTTGTTAAGTGCTTAGAAGCATGCATATTGTGCTTATGGAAGAAAAGGAAAGTCATGTTTCAAGAGGTTTCCTGTAAGAAATGTTTTTTGTTCAGTATTTTTTTCTTCAGTATTTTCTTTCTTACATGCCTACATAATTATTTTCTGAGCCTACAACTGTGATGTCCAGCAGATAAAATTGGGAATCATAAGGATTACCTGCATATTCTTTTGTGGAGAAGAATAATAAATGAGTAACCAAAGAATTTATTACTCTTACTATTTATTGCACAATAATATGGACTTCTTAAATAAGTACAGTCACTCAGAAACTTTGTTTGTATGTTATGATTTTCTGAATTTGATATTTAACATTTTTCATTAAACATTAGTTTCTAATTAAGTATTTGCTTGTGATACAGATAATAATCTAGCTAGTACTGAGATATCGGTGATGCACGCTCATTCTGAATGTAAGGAATACGTTTTTTTTTTTTTTTTTTTTTTTTTTTAGTGATTAGAGAATGCTTCTGGTTTTATTTATTTATTTATTTTTTCTCAGAATTACTAGATTTTTCAAACACTCGCATAAGCTATCAGAAAGTTCTGTTATATGTAAAAAATTGTCAGACTTAAAAAGTGACAATGCAGAATTCCTAGATAATGGCTTCCTTTGCAGTTTATTCACTGATTCTAGCGTAAATTGTCTAAGCAAAAATACCCAGTGGCTTCCATTCTGCTATTTCAAAGTATTTATACTAAAATGTCATTGCCTAGGGAATAAATTTGTCTTCCTCCCCAGGAGATAACTCCTCAAAATCTAATAATTTTTGTGAATCAAGTACTGGAGCATAAGTTGGTAACTTGGTGAAATATCCCAAATACATGTCATCTATCATCCAGTTATTTGCTGATTCCACTTAAAGAAATAGCCAGCATCCTGCTCATCTACCAAAAAAAAAAAAAAAAAAAAAAAGCATAAACAACCCAAAACCTAAAAAAACAAACAAACAACAAAAAACTGTACTTCTGTGAAAATGATTGCATTACCCAACGCTTATAGATACTTGTAGATATCATAATTATGGGGAGTTGAGAGTTAATGATCTATTCTCTTTGAATTTTCCAGGAACTCCAGACTGTCCTTTTTCCCCCTTTTAAAGATTTTCAACACCCTAAAACTTTACTGACAAGTCCGTTGGCTGGAATCCTATCTGATAAATTGTTTCTCTTGAAAATGAGCGGGCTTGTTGTAAAATAATACCATAATAATACATGACAAATATATAATGTCAGAGATGAACAACCCTGGGCAATCATATAAAATCTCTAAACACTCCAAGATGTCACCCCATAATCAGCAGAACGCTTTTTCACTTCCTGGTGCACATGTGTTCAGAACTGTTGAACATCGTATCGCAGAAGGCTCCTCTCCATACAAATCACGTCAGTGTGCTTGAATGTATGACTCTGGCCAAAGAGAGTAAATTCTTAGCCTAGTTCAGCTGCTTTTGGTGCAACCCCTGGACTCTCAGTGTTTTGTTGGGTTGTTTTTCTGTGTGCTTGTTTTTTAATAACTTACAATTTTTTTACAGATCAAGGATCATAGGGGGACTAGAAATATCTATACTTACTAAAATGAAAGCTAAACAATTTAAAATAAAAAGTAGAAAAAAAAAAAAAAAAAACTATGGTCATGAGCTTGTTCCACCTCGTATTCCTATTGATTCCTTATCAGATACAAACCTTCTTGATCCTAAAACCCATTTGTGTTTGTCTGATGTCTGCAAACATTCCTCCTTACCATGAGACAGTGCCATGCTTCTGGAAACATAATTGGGAAACTGAAACCCTCCTCTAGTTTCAGAGACTGGGGGCTGCTGTAATATTCTAGATTTTACTTGTCTAATTCATTAATGTGAAACATGCTTCAGAAATATCTTGGTCATAACGTATGGTTTTTGTGTTCTGAAAATTTGGACAGTTGATAGCTGTTGCTTCATTAGAAATAATAATAATAATAAAATGTTAGAAAAAAAATAATCAAAGTTGCACCAATTCTCAAAAATGAAAGTGTTATAAGTACTGCCTGAGTACAGATGATGTGATACTGATGGAGGAGCAGTAAGAGAATATCACTGTTGCAATTGGGCTTGCCCCTCACCTACGAAGTTAATAAGATTGTCTCTCTTGCCTTGTGCATTTGGCTAAACACAGATACAAGTTAGCAGAACTAAATTATGCTTATGAATCTCCAGTTGTGATTATAACTGGATATGTCATAGTTTTAAATGCAGGATAAGCCTCTTCAATTTTAAGTCTTCCCAAACTATAGGGGCAGAAAGTAACACTAAATCTGAACTTCCTGTGTGAGTTATCTTTCATATGTGGATGATGAGGATCTACAAGTACACAGAGCTGTGCTTGTCCTTCCTTGAGCATCACAGCTAACCATTGCCTTAGGGCAAGGATGTGATCTGGCCAGAGGGCATGAAGACAGAATAGTCTGAGCAATGTCACTCTCTTGTGACCAGTGATAAGCATTCTGCCTGTTTCTATTGAATGGAACCAAGGTCAGGAAATCTGTTTCCTCCCTAAATTGAAGAAATACATTGAAACCTGATGTGCACCATCAACTAATGCTTCATGCCAGCACTTAGTCCAGCAAACTGAAACTGGATGGAGCAAAGATGCTCCTGGAATCCTCACTGGCTGTCATCCTTTCTGCTGCCATGTTAGCCGATGAGATCTCAGTCTGGACCAGAAGGAAAGTGCATGCAACTCATGACCTCTTGCTGGGAGAAAACTACCTGAGGCAATTTTGGCAGAACTGACACTGGGAAAGATGTGGAACGGAGCTCCAGCTGCTTTGCTACTGCACATGCTGCTTCCACAATCCACATTTCAGCCCCTTCGTATCCCTCCTGGGAAAATCCACTAAGAATGAAGATGAAGCATCTTTCATGACCATACAGCTGGTGGGGTGGACAGAGCTGGTATCAATGAGATGGGGCACAGTGGGGCTGGACTGACTGCAATTCTAAATACATAAACATCATTTAGATAAATTGCCTTATCTCATTTAAAATGAAGAAAATGTAATTGAAAAATGCAATCACATGTAATTATTCCTTAATTCTTAGAGATAATATTTCTTTTTCAAATATAGCTTGCTGACGATCAGGGATTGGTGTTGATGACGACTGTCGCCATGCCAGTATTTAGTAAGCAAAATGAAACTGTAAGTACTCGGACTGTTTCTGCCATGTCACCCAATAGGGTGACTGCATGGAAGTTGATTTGGGGGGACCTAACAAGGTTTTACCCTGCTCTAATAAACTGCATTCTTTTCTTCTTCTTCTGTCTGCAGTTGTTATCCCTTTGTTAGCATTAACATGTGCACAAATAATGACAAATACCTATACTCTAGAAACTGTAATAAAATAATGAAACCATATGACTAAGACAAAATCTCAGATGATGCTGGGTCTTAGTGTCTTTTTTTCTTCTGTATTATCTTCTTACAGCAAATAATCTATATCTTTTTTCTTCTTTGCAATGTTATGCTTCTATTGTGTAGATCCAGAATTTAATTACTCATGTGTCTGTTATGTATATATCTGTTTACTTTTTTTTTTTTAATTTAACATATTAAGAAAATTATATGTACTTTCCCCTTAATGCTTAATATTTTTCTTTTGTCTACCAAGTGACAGGATAAATTGAGAGTGAAGGGAATAACACATTTTTAACAGTTTTTTTCTTGTTTAGAAACTATTTTGCATGAGGAAATTTTGTGTTGAGGGACTCAAAATCTACTGAAAGTTTGCATGCCTCTTCTATTTGAATTGCAGATGAAGTAGAAAGGAGCACTATTATTGATTAAATGACTGTTTGATCAGATGACCCGCACCAGTCTCTGCTGTCCTCACATTTCAGATAATCTGTTCATTATTTATTCACTTCTGCAGAGTAGCTGTGATGTGAAATTAGTGGTGGGAATGTTAATTATTAGCATGGTTCTGAATGCATGTTTTATTTTTCTTTTCAGAGATCCAAAGGGATTCTCCTGGGAGTAGTTGGAACAGATGTCCCAGTTAAAGAGCTTTTAAAAACTATTCCAAAATACAAGGTAATTCACAAATGTTATTCACAATTGTTTTCACAAATTGTATTCACAAATTCACAATGTTATGTCCTTTATGCACAGCATAATATGTGATATTTATTTAGCATGTTAATTTACATATGCAAATTTACTAGCATATGGAGGATAGAGGGCAATTCTATATTTCTTCATAGCTGTGTATTGTCTGGTGGCTAAATATCATTGGTCCTGAGGTAAAGTGCAGTTTTTAATACCAGAATTAATGTATGCCATCATCTTCATTTTTTTTGCAAATCACAGTGTACACTAGAAGGTAATATGTGTCAAGTGTCATCTTCAATAAAATCTACAAAGCAATTCAACCACACAATTTAACGAGAATACCACACAAAATAACAAGGAACTCATGGAAACCATTCAAAAATCATGCCTTTAGGAATCCTGCCTGTGTGTAGCACTTCCTGTCCCAAATTAGTCTCTATGAATTAAAGCAAGCAGCACATTTCAGGAACCTGAGCAGGTTTCTGTCCAACCAGACTAGTGGTTCCATCTCTCCTATCCAGTCTTTTTTAGATATTTTTCCAAAGTCAAAGACAACTCTACTATAATTTTCTTAAAAAACAATTATTATAAAAGTTTGCAAAACTTCCTTCACTTAATCTATTGTGAAACATTAGTAACCTGGTAAAAGTCAGTTTCAAGCAGATGCAAAGATTTAATTTCTTTTAATTTAAATTTGATAGCATTTAATTTAAATTTGATACAGCACATTGGTATTTCACTACAACTCTATCTCTGAAATAGTTGACTGTAGTCCTGTTTTAGTCACAAATGAAAATTACTGGAATTTCTGGTTAAATTCCAGTGGACAAGTAAGCACATAATATGGCAGCCTTTACTAGAGAGGCTAACCATTGGAATAGCTACATTTTGACATGTAGCTGTACTGAGCATAAATTTGTCTGTTGTACTTTCCTTGTAATTAGCTGCCATGTTCTCATTTAATGATTTTTAAAAGTGGGGAGGAATAAGTTGAATTGTGAGTGGCTTTGAATATTCCTACATGGTTTTGTATATAACTCTAGTTAGGAGGGAAGAAAAATCTATCCTTTTTAATTCTAATTTTAACACATTAGCAATTACCAAATGATTTTGTAGATCAATATGCAATAACTGGATAGTATTAATTAAACTAGATTTTGATTTTAAAAATGCATAAAATACTGATGATAATACTGATAAGGGTGTTTTTGCAAGAATTTCTGGAGACTTGGATCCCACTGGGATAGGCACTATGCAAACACAGAACAGAAACGTTGTCCCAGCTGGATAAAAGCTTTCGGTCTATGGGGAAAGGCATCAGATGACTACTCATTCATACCAGGATGTGGTGAGGAGAGGCACTGTGTATCAGGATAAATTATAGAACAGTCTCAGCACACAAAACACTACAGGTAGTTTATGACAACTTATATTATACCTTTTAAGTATACAGAATCGGTAGAAGGTGGCAGAGAAGGGGGCATGTGTAAAATTACATGTGTAAAATCTGGAGCTATGAAAATAATCCTTGGAGCAGCCTTCCAAGGAGCTATGGGTAGAGCAAGCTTCATTTGTAATGGAAAGGAAGATCAATGTTGTAGTAACTGGAGGTACAATTGACAAAAAACTGTTTCTTCATGGCTGAATGAGAAAGGCCAAGTCATAGAGATGTTATTTAGAAGGCATTTGTAAGATTTTGACATATTCTGAATACAAGAACATAGAGTGTGAGGCCTGAGTAACAGGTATCGGAGCAGATTTATTCAGAGTGATTCAGAAAAGAAGATAGGCAAGGAGATTATAATTTCTGGTTTTATCATGTAACATTATAAAGACTTAGTTTTCCGAGGAAGTAATATATGATCCTCTTTCTGAATATGAGACTATTTGAAGGAACATATTGCAGAATGTAATGCAAGAGAAGATTATTACAAGAGGCACCAATATCATGCAATACAGTTAAGTTAGTGAAATTGTTTGAGTTATAACTTCCAGTCTCACATACCATAAACATTTCTGAACAATAAGAAGACCATGCAATTTCAAGAGCATAATCACCCCTGGGACCCATTTCTGTAGAGGCAGCATGTGAAATGAAATTCATACAGGGATATAAAATGATTGGTTGGAAATAGAATTCTGCTGACCTGGAATTCTCTCAGCTTGGATGAGATATATTTTATGCCAAGGAAGATGAATAATAACAATGAGCTATTTCAGCAGTAATTATCCAGACTAAACTTCCCCAGATGTCAGTGGAAGTTTGTCCTGAATAAGGTAGGGCTGGATTTAGTTTTCATGTGCCATTTTTACAGCAGTTACAAAAAGGTTTTCATTTCCAAATCAGTCTGTCATTTAGAAGGGGGGTTCAAGGTTTACAATTCCAATGCTGCTGTAAGCACTACTCTCTCTCAAACCAAAGCATTTTATGTGCAAAGAGTGTACAGTTTCACAGATTGCACAACACACAATAAAATGCTACCCTTGGAGTCCTGGTATGCTTCAAACAGCAAATAAGTATTTTTTTCTTATGAAGTATGCCACCCACATTTGTTTCCTTACCTGACTTCCAGTGCTTGGACATCATTCTGCAGTTATCAACATAGACAATTAAACTCAAGATCTGATGTTTAGCCAACAGCTAGCTTGCCTATCATACTATAATAGGTAAAATATGTCCACTGTTAATATTTTGGTTCTCCTTCCTCTATGAAGAGATACCAAGAACATATCACCTTCTATTACTTTCACTGAAGTTTATTGCTTTAGGAAAACTGCTAATTTATGAAACAATCTTCTATATAACAGATACCGTTGACCATATACAATCATTCACAGAAAGACATCGTATAATTCTACCCAGCACTTTTTCTTTATGACCTTGCCATAATGTCCTTCTCTGTTGTATATTCCCAGAAGATTATTGCTGTCCTGCTTAGCTTAGAAAAGCTTCTGACTTGTCAACCTTTCTCACATTGCTTTCTGCTGGACAAATTCTTGAGGACCCACTTCATCAAAGCATTTAAGAATCAACTGAAGTGTAAAAAGAAAAAAGAAAAAAAGAAAAAAAAAAGTGCTTATAACTAAACCACTTTGTTGATCATGTTGCTGAATAATGACAGTTTGTTCAGCCAGATCATTGATAGGGAAGAATTATGTTTTCAAAAGTTTATTTCGTAGTAGGAAAAATGTGAAGCAATTACCAAAGCAAGATATGTCTGAGTTGTGGGTTTTTGTTTGGTTGCTTCATTTTGTTTTGATACCTCAACAGCAAATTACGATGCTTACATGAAGATATAGCAAGTGAAACAGAATTACATTCACCATGAGCAGTTTCACAAGTGCATGGGTCATTGTTTCTGAAGCGAAAAGAACTGATTGAGAAAGCATAGCAAGGTGTATGTTCTTGGCATGGTAGAAGTTAGTTACACACAGATGCTGCAGAAAGATTCCATATTAGCATCACGTTTATGCTAAGAAGAGGTGTTCGAGTGACCACATGAATGATTTGAAGGTACATTTATTGCAGTCAGTGGGTGCAACCAACTGTGTAATAGGCATATTGTTAAAAGGGTAGTATTGTTATTTAAATAAGTACAGTGCTAAATTTGATTACATATTCCGTTAGGCCTCATAAAGCATTTCATTGCTCTCAAATGATCTCCCATAGTTCTCCTTGGTACAAATATGTAAATTATATGATTTTTTTAGTAGAAGTATGCCTTCCTCTATGTCTCTAAATGAACTTGAATTAACAGAGAGGTAAAATGCCTGTAAGACTGGTAGATGTAAATATCACGTATGGCAGGCCACTGCTTACTCAGTGTAGCCATACATCTAGTTTCATTGATTTAAATGATTCCTCTCTAACACCACTTATGAAGTGAAGTAAGCTGAACCTACTCACTCCTGGAAATGTATGAATTTACTAAATGTCAGCACACCTTTGCTTTGGCAAATGTATGTGACGTGCTATAGTGTCTCATATATATATGTATCTAACTAATTCACTCCAAGGTACATAGAAATAAGTGCAGTAGATAGCAAAGTGTGTGTGACATTCTAAAATTGTGCTATATGCTGAATTTGTCACAATGACAGGTTCTCATTTTCAAAAATGTCAAGGATCAAAGTTCTGCATATATTATAATGAAATACTGTGTGGGCTTTAAGAATGCCAGTTTTAAGCCCTGGATAACTAAATGTTTTTCTTTTTTTTTGTTTAAGAATTTACTGGAGACCATGCTAATTAGCATTTCTTTCTCATTTACTCTTACAGTTAGGCATTCATGGATATGCTTTTGCAATTACAAACAATGGGTATATTTTGACTCATCCAGAACTTAGGCCTTTGGTAAGAATACTGTTTACTTTTCTATTTTATCTAGCTATACATGTTGCATTTGTTTTTATTTTAGTGTGAAAAAAGTAATAATCATTAAAAAATAATACAACAGATGAGTTACCTTGTAACTATATTATATTCTATAGCTGTTACTATATATAATGCTTTGTAACACTTTATAATGCTTGGTAAATTTACCTCTGGAAATTAAGGTTAGCATGAAAAAAATCAAGGAGAATAAATATACCTGTTGCTCTGCAAAGGAGGCAGGCCTCCATTGCTGAAAAATGGCAAAGCCAAAAATTGCTGTAATTATGTTCATTTTATGTTGAAACGTAATGCTCTATTGCTGCGTAATAACCCCTATTTGTCATGTTAAAGTGTTAAAGCTAATTTGTGTACATAAATTTCAATAAAGCATATTTTTAAGCAAAATAAGGGCACAGGGGATTTTTGTACTAAAAGAGAAATAGCTGCAAACTTTGCCTTTAGTTTCCCTTATCATCATCTTTGCATTAATCACAGTAAGAAAAATAGAAGTGCCTGTTACGCAAATGTTTATCAGCCTAACACCCTAGAGAACTGGTTAATTCTTGATTGCATCATTGTTTAGGAACAGCTAGTTCAAGTGTTCCATCACTATCAAATCTTAGTAAAGCATTGGTATTAATGATTCCACTGCTGTACACACATGGATGCCATATGTATTTTGTATGCAGGCACTTCAAGTAATGTCTGACTTCAACAGTATTTTAGTAGAAAAATATTAATAGGATGGATAATTTCATATAAAATTATTGAAAAGCATGTTTTAAAAATCATTAGCATATCTGATGTTTTAATTCATCACAAGCATTTTGTATTTCTAAGATTTAGGCTAGGAATTACAGAATTAACATTTGTATTTGTACTTATTGTTTCCCTATTTACTTTTAAACTGGAGTAGAGTAATGAAAAGTTCAACGGGGACTTTCGTGGATGAATGGAAAAACTTTCTCAGTAACTTCACTGTAAAAACAGACAACCAGTCTAATAGCAAAAGCGACATTATTGTATATTTGAAGGAATTTTAAAGTAAATGGTTTCATTATTATTTTTATTCTAAGAATATCACTTATGATTCTGGTAGAATTTCTTAACAGGTATGGAAAGGAAGACTAGATCTGGTGAGAATTTGGCAAATAACTAAACAATAAGTAATACAATTTTCATAAATTACTCTTGCAAATTAACCAGTTGTCTTATTTTATCATTTCAGTGGTGAGTCACCAAAGCTATATATATCCAGGTGTATACAGATCAGATCCTAGTCAGTTGAGTTAGTGTGTTTCAGTGACCATTTTTTGCTGAAAGAGTCCTTTTACCTATACACTACCTACAGATAATTTCTCATAATGAA
This sequence comes from Oxyura jamaicensis, assembly GCF_011077185.1. Classification (NCBI taxonomy): domain Eukaryota; kingdom Metazoa; phylum Chordata; class Aves; order Anseriformes; family Anatidae; genus Oxyura; species Oxyura jamaicensis. Next base: position 1,179,326 of record NC_048904.1, on the reverse strand, counting down.
TTGGTATCCCCTTGTTTTATGGGAAGCAGAACCTCTGCTACCCAAACTATTAGGGAATATAAAACTTCCAACCTCAGCAGAAACAGGTTACTCTTAAGGAAGAAAGCAAGCTCTGAATTGATCCCAAAGCATTTTATCTCTTAGCCAAAGTATCTTCTGTCTCTACAAGAGACTATCTCTTCAAGATAGTACATACTTCTCAAGTACATAAGTTACCCATACTAACATACTCATTTTCATCAGTCAGCTTGACTTCTCATAGTAATGATTTTTCCCATTGAAACTGTTATATGCAGTTTTTATTTTTAATTCAGTTTTAAAGTTTCATTAGAAAAAGACTTTATGAATATGGAAAGCAGAAGCTTGTAGTCTATCTTTTTTATTTCTTTGTGTAATAATTTATGATGGTTATCTAATTGAATCATTTCACTACAACAATCGACAAATATTTTAATTTCTTGCTGTAATGTTTTTCTGGACTTTTCTACATATTGTTGACATATTCTTTTTATCTTTCTGACCTCTTATCTATCCTTTTTTTCCATGTTCTTCACTGTTCTGACTGAGGTTGGCCACTGAGCTTTCTTTGGCAACTATAGCAAAGGAGAGGCAGCAATAGGGGCTGTGATAACCTCCTCAGAGCTACAGGCTGGGAGATGTGTGGTTAGAAAGCTGCCTGGCAGAGAAGGACCTGGGAGTACTGGTTGACAGTCGGCTGAATATGAGCCAGCAGTGTGCTCAGGTGGTCAAGAAGGCCAACAGCATCCTGGCTTTTCTAAGAAACAGTGTGACCAGCAGGGCTAGGAAAGTGATTGTCCCCCTGTACTCGGCTCTGGTGAGGCCGCACCTCGAGTACCGTGTTAAGTTTTGGGCCCCTGGCTACAAGAAGGACATGGAGGTGCTCAAGCTAGTCCAGAGAAGGGCAACAAAGCTGGTGAGGAGTCTGGAGAACAAGGGAGCTGGGACTGTTCAGCCTGGAAAAGAGAAGGCTCAGGGGTGACCTTATTGCACTCTACAGGTACTTTTAAAGGAGGCTGTAGCGAAGTGGCGGTTGGTCTATTCTCCCACATGCCTGGTGACAGGATGAGGGGGAATGGGTTAAAGTTGTACCAGGGGTGGTTTAGTTTGGATATTAGGAAGAAATTCTTTACTGAAAGGATTGTTAGACATTGGAATAGGCTGCCCTGGGAAGTGGTTGAGTCACCATCCCTGGAGGTCTTTAAAAGACGTTTAGATGTAGAGCTTAGGGATATGGTTTAGTGGAGGTCTTGTTAGTGTTAGGTCGGAGGTTGGACTCGGTGATCTTGGAGGTCTCTTCCAACCTAGATGATTCTGTGATACTGTGATTCAGTGATAACCTAAAAATTCCTTAAAAGAGAAGTTATGAGCAGACTGACTAGATTTGAGATTTGACTGTGCTGGCGTTCTGTATGGACTTCTAACATTCTTTGCTATTTGAAGTGTGTTAGACTAATCATGCTCATTATTCTCAGCGGTTAAAATGATTAAATAAATGTTGTTTTGCTATTATGTAAGCTTTTTATATTAACCTTTTTTGTGTGTGTGAAATGCCAGTGAAGGAATAAGTTATCTTCAAAATTTTGCAGCTGTTGCAAAGGTAAATTTGATGGATTTGGTTTAGTTCATGATCAGCCACTACCCTCAATGTTTTTTCTTATCTCTTTATGTATGAAAATCCATGTATTTTTTTGTATATCCCATTTAAATTACTTATATTTTTAATAGCATTCCCAAATTTTCATAATACTAAAATCATGACATGGTCTTGATCCCCCCTATATAATATTATATATATAGGGG
>NC_048904.1:1158594-1177105 GCF_011077185.1 Oxyura jamaicensis | reverse complement strand
ATATAGGGGGGATCAAGACCATGTCATGATTTTAGTATATAAATATATATAGTATATATATATTTAAATCCTCTGGTATCACAGGTACATCTAATGGCCTATATTCATTTGCAAGCCATAGGAATATGTATTTGAAAGTTCCCTATCTGCATTACAAGAATTTGACAACATGCATGTGCTGCACTGTTTCTTTTTCTTCTGGCAAATTACTTCAAGGATTGTTCCAAAAATAATAGTATCAATTCTTTATAGAATTGATATTTTAATAAACAGAAGGAAATAAAATCCAGGAAAAGTGGATAGTTTAGACAGACAGAGGGTGCTATCTGATTTCCTTATTTCTGTTGTGGTGGCATGTTTTTATGAGGCAAAAGGTGGTTTTCTGTTACTATCCCTAGCCCCAGTATACATCTTGAAGGGCCTTATTTCATTACCTTACACAAGAGTCTCTCTTTCTAAAAGCAGAACATTGGGCAGTAGCCCATAAACTGTCAAATGCAGGGAAGTCCTGGTGATATATTCATGATCTGCTCATTTTATTTTTTGGAAGAGTCATTTTTACCTCTGGGTTCTGTCAGTAGTGCGTAATGTGAGTCTTTTGTTGACTTCAGTGGAGTTTTTGAGAGTGAAGTGATTACTGGCATGGGCCCTTAGATTAATATTACAGGCCCAAATCCTGATACCATTGTAACTAGTTTCAAAACATTCCATGAAATTTGTGACAATAGGTATGTGAAAATAGGTATGTAGGAGTGGAACTGGATAGCTCACAAAATGTATTGCTTACAATCATTTTGATGGGTTGGCTTTCACATTCAAGTACATTGATTACTGACTTAATCCAAGCTGGTTTATGTCACTGTTGTGCTTTGCTGTGGTACTGTAAAGCCAGCGCACTACTCAACTCCTGAACTGTTAGGCCCTGTGGCCATGTCTGTTAGTCCTGAAGCGGACATGCTGTTCTTTTAGGAATTGTCTTTTGGGACACAGAGCAGACAGGCAGGATAGCAAACGCTGGCTGGGGATGCCTCTTTCCTGTTGCACCAGATTTTTATGTTATGCCGACCAGTATGTTTAATCATTAAGCTAGCAACATTCTTATGCTGATTATCCTATTGGGCTTGTTTTAACATGTTTTGCTTGGCAATTTCATCATCCTTTTTTTTTTTTTTTTTTTTTTTTAAATAAATAAATAAATGAATAATAATAATAAAGTTGGCTTTCAGTTAGGATTAGTGGTTGCTTGGGCAGTTGATGGGAGTAACCACATATTGGAAGATAGTGAGGAAAGTGCTTTCTAGGGGTGAGGTACTTGTTGAGGTGTAGGATAGTGAATGAAGATTTCCAAGGAGGTGCAGGAGAGTAGTTTTCACAAGTAGCTGTTGCCATGGTTGACCCTAAAGAACTTCCAAATGCATTGTCCTCACAAAGCCATTACTAGACAGATTAGTCTCGACAAACAACTTAAACTTTGACAACCAGGCACTATGGAATTCCTTGGAAATTCCTTCTTCAATTATTTGATTGCATGTAAATTGCCCACATGCTTCCCTTGCACAGATACTCCTCTCTTACTCCTTGTGCCGCCTCCGGCCCACCTCGGCCCGCGCCGTCCCGCCGGGCTGCCAACATCCCTCTCTCAATGCCGTCCCCGGCCGCTGTCGGCACCGGGCCGGGACCATGGAGCAGGCAGGCCGGGCCCCGGCCCTGGCCCTGGCCGCCGAAGGAGCGGCGCGGTGGCGGGGGGCGGTCAGGGGGCGGTGGCGGCCCCACTGCGCTGCGCCGCGCGGCAGCCGCCATGAGGTGGCGCCCCGGGACCGCACGGCGTGGCGGCGGCGAGGGGCTGGGGGTTACTCAGGAAAATGCTGCGGGCAGCCTTCGCCCTTCTCACGGTGTATTTCAGGTTTTTGTTTATGTTATTATTATTTTCAAGTGTTTTTACACGTTATGTCTTTTTAGGCTGCATTCCCTGTCACAAATACACTGGTGATAATTCAAGAAACTATAGCTTATGGCAGTGATATTTCAAGAAACATCGATAGTTCTGTATTGAAATGATCCCGTATGCTGCTTTTTGGTTAAAATCCTGTATTTTTTTTTACAGAGAGCAGTGTTTTTATTTTATATGACACTATTTTAAATTGTATGCTACTGTGTTGAATCTCATATTTGATTTAAAACCATTAGTATTCTTATGAAAAAAGTGAATTGTTTGGGAATTCAAAAGTGAACTTTTAGACTTTCAAAGCAGCGACTACACATGCTTGAAATGTGCATGAGGGCAAAGTTTTTCTTACTACTTTATATCAGATTTTACTGGTTATTTTTCAGTGTTCTGTTAGCACTTGCAGTATGCTAGGTGGTACTCCATTAACTGTTAGGATGCAAAACATACATATCATGACAATGTTACATGTTGTCATTGAAATGGGGGGATATTGAAAGCAAAGGAAGGGTAATAAACAGATCCTGTGTACTTTTTACGTATGCTTAAAAACACCCACTGTATTAGTTGTGACTGCTCTTTACTGTAGCTGTCACTGTGTAGTCTTAAATATAGGTGCCAGAGGAAAACTGCCTTCTAAAGAAAGTAGTAGAATTACAGAGAAATTAAAGAATGCCTGTGAATGAGCAGTGCCTGCAACAGTCACAGATTGACATCTTGGTGAATCTTAACTAATTTTAGGGGTTTGCACCATTGATTCTCTGTCATATATTCCTGTTGTTTTCTTTGAATAACAGCAAGATTGCTAATAGAGCTTGTGAAGTCTGTGGCTTATTGATTTGTAGCTGGCGGTATAATTTGTGTTTTGTGCAGAGAATAAAGAAGGATTTTGTCTTCAGTAATTACTACATTCGTTTAGGATAGAATGCTCTAAGTTTCTGTCCAAGAAGCTCAGGTTCCTGAATTAAAGAAAATATGCATTTAAAACAAATGCATCTGTAATGGAATCAAATTGTGTCTTTTACTCAGATTCTACTTTTTTTTTTTTTTTTTTTTGATAAAAGTAAGATTAGGAATGCGTTATAAATTACAGATTATAATATCCATATATTAATATAATAACATTCATGATGACTAAGGATTTTATATTTTGGAATTTAAATCAAAATATTTTATCTCCCTCAGGAAACTGAGGCATCTGTTCATAGTCTCAGTATAAACTCTGGAAGGATAATAGTTGTGGTGATTTTTCGAATGGCTGTATGTGAATAGTCTTTTTATCACTGTAAACCAGTTCAATTGACAAATTGCTTTTTTAAAAATGATGCACATCTTTATTTAGTTTGAGCAATCTTAATTGGGAATGTTATACACAGAAATCAGAGCCTGCGTATATATTGTAATACCTTCAATGAAATCCATTGGCGGTTTAGTTGCCTGAGTAATTTACCATTTTAAACTTGTTGCCTGTCATGAGATATTGCATTTAGCTGAAGGACGCGGTATATTTAAAGATTGCTAGACCAGTATTAAATCTTTTGTAGCTTTTAATTCTGGGAAAATTTGTTTCTCCTAATATAGAAAAACAGAGAAATCTGAGTCTCAGGGGAAACATTAATGCCCCACTTAAGCAGTGTTAGCCTTTCATAAGCAGCAAATCTCATTTCTCTCTGGGGAGTCCCGCCTGGAACGTAAGATAACCTACACTTACCCTTGCTTTATGCAGTGACTCCATAAAACTCTACAGCTGTAGCTGACAGCAGAATATTTGAATGATTTGAACAGTGTAAATGCCTTACGTTCATTTAACTGAAGAATTCAATCACTTGAATGCCAATGATTATTCCTCTTGGAGCTTACATTTAAAAAAAGACAGCACATCTGAATCCCTGTGAGAGCATTAAATTGCTATCTAATTAGAAGTGCAAAATTACATATATTTTAAAGATAATTAAAGGTTTGAAGGCTGTCGAAAAACCGGTTGTACATCTAAATGAATCACTGAAAATTTGTTAGCAATATGTGAAGCTTTCTTTTATTCTTTGCTTTCAGCTTTGAAGTAAGGTATAACCGAGCTCATGGGTTTACGTCTGGTAGTATTAAGATAAAGGCAGATGTTTTTAATTATTTCTACTCAAACCCCAAATAATTATAAACAGCTGCCAGTTTTACATAATCCCAAATGATAAGGTCCTGAGAATGCAAATAAAATCCTAAATAGAACAGTTGTTTTTTTTTCAGCAGAGTAAACCACATACATGTTATATTGCTAGTCAACTGCAATCCACCTGAAAACGTGAGTTCAACCAACATGCACTTTTTCCAGTCTGTAGGTGTGTGACTTAAAGCTATTTTCTGTTGCTTTGCTTTTTACCTCCTGTTATATATTTCCATGTTGTTTCATTGATTTAAACATAAATGCAGTATTTGTAACGTAAGTACGTGTTATAATTGTAAGGAGACAGCAATTTAAATACATGTGGCATGAGATTTATATTATTTATTTATTTACATTGTGAGAAGGTTCTGTGTACGTGGTATATCTGCTTGTTACTGCTTCTCTGCCTGGAAACTTAGAATTGCATGTTCTCTTCTCTGTAGCAAATGACATAGCTCCTGTTGTCAGCTTTTATCTACAGTACTGCTGGGAATTTTATAGTGTGGCAATTTTGCACTGCCATCTGGCATGAAAAATCAGTCCAAAATAACTGGTTTTCACTGCCAACCATAACCTAGGAACTTCTGGATTAACATCTTAAATAATAGGCTTATCATGAAAGTCTCTATTTGGAAAGAGTTCTTTTTTTCTTAAGAAAATCAAAATGTTACTTTATATATTTTATATATATATATATATATATATATATTAACATAAGGAACTTTGTACAGCACACAATTTTGTTTTTGACTGGACACCGATGAATATTCTACAAATTTAAGATTAAGTGCAGATCAGTAAAAGACCATTTGAGGTCACAGAATAGATGCAAATCATGAAATAAAGTATCACAAGAGATGAATCAGGATCATGGGGGCAGGAAAACAATTTGAATGAAATAAAGAGCTTAAAAGCTGCGCAGTAATGATTTACATTGAGGTAGGATACAGCTTCACGTGTATCCCCTGGCCAAATGTTTTAGAGCCATGTAGTGAATGGTGAATGGAAACTCATTTGCTATGGGTGATGTTATATAAACAGGTGAAGCACTGAAAGGAATTTTTCACATTTTTTTTAATCTCAGAGTAATAATCAGTCTATTGAAGCAATCTCTTCCCTTTTCTTCTCATGTCCTTCCCCTATATCTTGCCTTGTCCAATAGTATATAAACTCAAAGCATTTTAGGGCAAGTATTATTGGACCAATGCTGAAGGACTTAATCCATATTTGCAGGAACTTGTCACTTGGAATTATTAAATCCTATCTGTGAAGTAGGAAAGAAGTACCCCTTTTCCTTCCTTTCTGTGTGCAGTTTATTAATTAAAATTAGTTATTTTTAAAAAAGCTCTGCAAAGCATATTTGCTTTTATTCGTCTCCTCTAAAAAAATGTGGGGATAATTCTTAAGTTCTATTTAAATTAATACATAATTTTGAAGTACTAATCCATAAAGATGAAATTTAACCAACTGATGCTGCATCTTAAAATATGAGGAGTGATTTTCTGTTGTTGTTGTAGTTCTTGATTTCCTACTTCTGTACACTGGATAGTAGTTTGGGATGGAAGAGGTTTTTCCCTTGAATTTATTTTACCTCTTTAGCTTTTGGTGGTTGTTTGTTAGATACTTTCTTGCTATTGTATTTTCTCACAGATGATTCCACAAATGTGGCTAAGCAAGTTCACTGAAATCTATAGACACTTCCAAGCAATTCAAAGTTGCTCTGGTATTAGAGCAACTTACTCTCTCTCTCACCTCCCCGTTATCCAGATGGAGCACGTCTGAGAAATTACTGTCACCTTAGACCCAAGGCTTGCAGCTGTTAAGATGTAGTTTGCTCCTTCTGTGATCAGATTGCTACACTCTGACTTATAAACACGTGGCAAATCATATTCAGTGCAGATGGTTTGAGACTGTTTGTGTTAAAAAAGAAAAAAAAATCAAAGTGAAAAGTTTAATAATGCCACATGTAAATGGTTGTATAGGGGGTGGTGTAAAAATGTGATTCTGTCTTTAAACAGTACACGTCACACATTGTTTGAATCATCCAGTCCTATAACAGTTTGGCCGAGCCTCAAATAAAAGATACTGAGGAAGATAAAGCTCATTCTGATTACCAAATAAAATGTTTTCCCCTGTTCTTTCCACAAACAAAAGAATATTGGAGCTAACATTTAATTCTGAGCAGACTAAAAGATTCTTTATTCTCAGTCCAGATATTTAAAATTTTTCAGTGGCTATCTTTTTTTTTTTTTTTTCTTTCCTAGGGTTTAACTACTATATAATATCACCACATTTTATATTGGCCAAAGTAGATTAACAGCACAAAGTTTAAATCTAGTTCTTTTCCTCAGGCACTTAAATCAGTGCAATTTGGTAGAACTCCTAGTTTCTATCTTTCCCAATGGGTTCTTTACTAATTTGCTTCAGTGCTTTATAGTAATCTTGCAAATGGGATTGGCTTCAGCCTTCAATCAGTATTTCATACTACACCCAGGAATCTCAGACAGAGATAAAAGTGAAGCTAAATTCAGTATGCTACCAGAGAAGATGGCATAGGTGAATGCCATTTTTAAAAGCTGGTGGATTGCTTCCGTGTCCATGAATAATTTTACTGAGAAGTTGGAATAGTAATAAAACTAGAACAAAACTAAAGAATGGCCTGTTGAACAGTAATATGACGGACTCCGTTATATATTAGGCCCCAGATACATATGGATATGTAAATTCACTGCAGGGAATAATGTAATAATCTTCATGAAGAACTCGTGTAAGTAAAGTTACCCACATATACAAATAATATCTTTATTATTATTATTTTTATCAGAATAAATTCTCCCTGATGGAAGTTGTTTTTTACGTTTTCTCTGCATCCTTTCCCAAACTATATCATGAACACTCTTCACATATTGAAGTCCTGTGTAGGCAACTAAACACTAGTCCCCCAAAGTATAACAACTGAATGAGGGGTTAGGCTTCTCAGTACATTGTTATGTCCGGTTCTAAATGTGGTTTAAGATCTGCACTTTCAGTTTGAGTGCTTATGGAGTCTACCCCTTGCTTAAGCATTGGGATTTTGGCTTTCTGCTTCTCTGACATGGAGATACTTCTTATTCTGTCTTTGCTGCAGAACTTTGTTTTATCCAGTTCTTTATTTGGTTCTTTTGGGTTTTGTTTTTGTTCTGTGCACGCAAGATATGGAATCTATATGCTTAAAATAAATAATTAAAAATTAACATAGTCAATATGATGCAAATTATTTGCTGTACATTTGAAGCCCACTTCTGCTGTCAGACACACAACATCAACTCCTATTGTCGTAAGTAAGGTTTTGCATATGTGTCTGAGAATGCAGCACATCCCAGAAGCCCTTCAGCATCTGTGAGTAAGGATGCAATTAAACATTGGATCTAGGACAGAAGTTATTTCACATTTGTTCTATTCAAATGATCCCAGTTAACTTCTATGTAACACTTTTCAGCTCTCAGTATTTCAGAGCTTGACTGCCACCATTTCTAGACAAGTCGGAATAAATCAGACCAAATCTTTACTTGATTAATAGGTACAGCCCCAGAGAGTAGGTATAGTTACTCCTTGTAGACATTAAAGATAATACAGTTATAGCTGCAACCACAATGAGAGGTTTATAAAACATAGAAAGATACAGAAATCAAGCCCTGCTAATGTACCAGATGTTATCCTCTCATTTTTTATTCTTGTGAGATTTAACTATGGTAGCTTCAAAGTTTTGTGTTTCTGTGCTTGGGTTTTGTTATCTCTTCAGCTATCAGGGCTAAGTCATGTAGCAAGAATTAATCAGAGCACTGAGCTGCTTGAATTCACGATCTGGTATATGAGCATGTGTTGAAATTAGTAATTCTTTGTCTCTTTACCCATCTGTTGAATAGCATCAGCCCAGAAGTATGCTAGTTGTTATGAGAATGCTAACCTCTAGCACAGGGGCAGGAAGACTGCATGAAATCACTCTTCGATTACATCCACATTAATTGTTAGAGAGTAGTCTAAGAGCTACAGCAGCAGAGTTGCTAAGAGTTTTTGTTACTCAAAAGAAGAAATGAGGATTCAGAATTTTATTCCCCAGAGAGTAATCTGTAGAAATAATTGGTGTATCTTTTTTTTTGAGTAAAAATCAAATCTGTGCTAGAGAAATATTACTGTTTTACTAATATCTCAAAATCTATTTGTGATTACAATCCAGCAGTCAACATTTTTCACTGTTTGTCATGCCTGTTTTTACATACTGTGACCCTACAAAGTCAGCTCTGGGATTCACATGAGAATAATTTAATTCAGAGAGGAAAAAGTCAGGATGGAAAAACCTTTCAAATGCTCAGAGAGCAAGTTCTCTTTGGCCTCTCTGGTCTCTGTGATCTGCAGAATAGGATTGAAAATTCCTGCTGCACTGGCCCCAGTGATGAATGGGCTGAACTGAGCACTGACAGCTTTGGTTTATGGCACAGTTGGTCCTGGACAGGAGAATCAACAACATATACTGCCTTACTGCCTTTCTATCATTCTGTTGTTGGGGAGTCACAGAAGCTGGGGAGATGCAGGATTTGGGGGAATCCTCACAATTCCCAGTGTTTTTTGTCATACCACGTAAGGATTTTTGGTGGTGTCATCGTCTGCCCTTATTTGAGTAATAAAAGATAAAAGGTCTTTTTTTTTGTTTGTTTGTTTTTCACAGATCCTTTCCCTTATTTAAACATTTCAAATAGACTCTCGTAATTTTTCTTAAGCGTTTAGATTAAGTTGTTTATTCACAGACTTTCCTAAATACTTTTTCTTCTTTCACAGATTAAGGCTTTTGTTCTTACACTAGTAGACTCTCTGATCTTGAATGTTCAGCAGAGGGCAGAATTTCCTACATTATAAATGCCCTAGTGTCAAATCAATTTGTCACTAGAATGTTTATTTAAAATGTGAGATTTATGGGGTAACTAGTGATAAAAAACTATAAATTATAATTATTAGTATATTACTTTTTTCCCATGAAATTGTACATAAAATATGGTATCGGCAAAGGTTAACACCACACTTCTCAAGACTTGCATCTTATCTTGTTTAAAGAGAAATGTGTAAACATTTTCTTGATAAGATTATAGTAAATATAACTTCCTGTACAGCTGAAAGAGCTAGTTTTAGACATTTAACATAAACTACAAGAGGAAGGTCTCATGTAGGTTCCATATTAAAAGAAAAAGGTACAACTCCTGAGTTTGACTTCTCAGTGTGTCTTTCAAGATCAGCTTTGTAATATGGTAATAGATCATGCAAATAATCATGTATGAAGATTTTTGTTGTTTTTTGTTTTTGTTTTTAACTTCGCAGACAATGTTTGTGTAGCAATATGGTTCATCTTATGTGAATTAAGCTACCTACTGTTATTTGTAGTATTATAGCATATAGCATACAATCAGCATATATCCAGCAAATTTAAAAAATCTTCTGATACAAAATGTGCAAGCAAAACAATGTGTTAAATATTTCACTTTTTTTTTTTTTTTTTTTTTTTAATGCCAGTATGAAGAAGGGAAGAAACGAAGAAAGCCCAACTACAGTAGTGTGGATCTTTCTGAGGTTGAGTGGGAAGACAGAGATGATGTGGTAAGCAATGTGTTTTAAAAACCCTGTCAAAAATCACTGTTGCATCCTACAACTGTACATGGAAACTGTTCAAGCAGTCATCAGAGTGGCTACTTGACTGGTCCCAGGAAGGAAAAAAACAGTAGCCCATTTTAGTTTGTTCAGAATTATATAACCTCCCTTTTTTTTTTTCATATTGTTTCTCACATAGATAGATGTGAGTGTACATACACTAACACAGACTGTCGGGTAAAACTCATCACCCAGCTAGTGTGCTCCATGCATCTCATTGTATATTTTTATTGGGTAGCTAAGAGCACTAGAGAAATGAATATCTCTGTTGGGCTGGTCCAGGCAACTGCTGAAACTCAGAAATGAACGAAGGTGTTTAACTACTCTTCATGAGATCTCTCTTTCCTTAATGGAAATAATTAGAGTTGTTTTCCTTAATGTACAAAATCAGATAAATAAACAAATTAGATTCTTTGACCTCTGTTCAAAATGCAAATATCAAAGACTCTCTCCAAACTCCTAATTTTAGTCATATGGGTAGCTGCAGAAGCATTCATTCTATGTCTATCAGGTGTTATGAACACAATCTGTTCTGGTAAATTCATTTTTCAGTGCTCTATCTACTCTGTGATTCACTCGTATCCTTACCTTGCAGGCTTAGCCCTTGCTGTAGTACTGTATCAAAAGCTTTCCTTATGTCCATGGCTTAACCTTTGCCTGGTCTTTCTGTTACTTCCTCAATAAATCTGATTTGTTAGGCATGATTCAATTTGTGTGAATCCATGCTGACTGTCCTTAATTAAATTGTAACTTTCCAGGTGTTCCCCTTTCTGTCCTGTAATTAGTTTTTCCCATAAGTTCCCTGCTGCCAAAGTCACGACTGCATGTCTGTATTTTTCATAGATGTTTCCTAGCTCCCTTCTCAAATATCAATACTAAGTCCCCCATACCTCTGCTTTTGCAAAGAGGGTTTGAATATACCCACTGAAGATTCCCATATTTACTTTGTCAGGTCCTTCCTAAATCTGGGATGGATCACGTACAACTGCCCCTGGAGTTTTGTCGGTCTTCAGATGTACTAATTTCTTGATCCCTGTTCTGACATAAGTCTATATCTTCTTTCTCCCTTGAAAAAATTATCTACCTTTCCTCCCTCTCCCTGCTCCTTTGTGAATAGTGAAACAGTTCATTTACGTTTTTAGCAATGGCTATTTCATCAGGTGATAGATTGTCCCCATCCTCTCCTAGGAGACCATCTTACCTCCTCGTTTAAACTTTTGTGTTGGAGTATTTCTTGTCTATTTTTGCATGTTTTTCTATGCACACATTACTTGGGACTTCCTCAGTAGATTTTCATGTTCTGTAGCATTCTATAATCTTGGAAATCAGGTTGACTTTATAGCTTATCTTTTCTCTTATCTTTGATAGCATAGCATATTACACAATCAGTTCCTCTTAAAATGACCTTTTAAAAGTTCTTCTCTCAAATGTTATTGCTGTAGTTAAATACAGCTTTTAAGCCTTCATTAATTTTTCTTCTTGTTATTCTTTGTTTTTATTCCATTTTATTTCTTTCAATACTTTCTCTGCTTAATTTTTACAGTTTCAATCACTCATATTTAATCATCTATGAGTAGAAATTCAGTAGTTCGCTTAATGCAACATTGAACTATTTCTTTGTCATTGAAAATTAATTTTATTTGTAATTGTGTTCTATCTGAATATATATGAAAGCAAAAAATTTTGATGAAAGATACGTACATAAAATTTATCTCTTTCCCACTCACTTAAAAATAAAAATAAAAAATGTTTGTATTTCTTAATTATAACAGAAACAAAGTCTGTCCAATTGTGTCATATTTTGAATAAGAAAAATGTTAATCTACATTACAAATAAACTAAATTGAGTGTTGCATTAGTAGAAGAGGCTCAAGTCCACTACCCACTCTGTAATAGTAAAAAACAAAACAGCAACAAAACACCTGTAAATCATATAATAAGTTTAAAAAATACTTAATACCTAACAGAAAATAGATGTTCTATTGCAGCTTTGGAGCTATAATAAACACAATTTTCAATACTCATATGTAGTACAAATGTGTCATAATTCTTGTAAATGCTTGTAATTCATTAGTGTATGTCTGAATAAGCAGATATTCTCTGATAAATAATCCCCCAAATAGGTAGGTTTGGTAATAGCATACTCATCTGATGTTTGATGGTTAGCAACCCACAGTTTTATGAAAAAAGAACATTTTGAATATTGTAGAAAAAGTTATTAATGTTCAGAAGGTTTAACAATGCCATATATGTTTGGACATTTAAATATCGAAATAGGGGGAAAAAAGCCAAGTTAAATCATATTTTTTCAGGTATTTTTAAAAGTGAGCCTGGTATCATAACAAATTTTTCATGTTTATGAAGTATTATAAAAGTCAGATATTTATACCAAGTTAATAAAACCTTCAAAGAGGCATATAGTCAGAAATACTAAAAGCAGAAAAAAAGAGAAGGGTCTTTGAAAGAAAGGATTTTTGGCGCTAAAGAGTTGCTAATCTTGTTAGCATCAGATCTAGAGGGGGATTGGAACTTGAAGGAAGTTTTGTATGTTACTGTAACAAAATCTGTCTTTTTATGTATCTTTTCTGATGTGAGGATCCAAATAAGTGTCCAAAAAGTTTGTGTTATTTTTGTTAATCTTTTGAATAGGCACTTCCCTGATACTGTTAATTTTGTGTAAAAATGGTAAAAATTGTTTGGGAGACTTTATATGTTGTGAAGTAAAATATTGACTTGAGAGTTACATGTGGCTCTGTTTCACCTAAGGCTTTGGAGTTGATGTTCTTGATTTTTTCCAAGCTTGAGTAGCAAAGCATTGTTTATTCAACTGTAGAGGGAAAGAATTAATGTATTCATAGAGCTGCTTTTAGTAACTTACACTGCTACTGGTATATTTTTCTCCCATGAAACACTTCTGTGGAAGCTGAAGACAGTTTCTCACTTTTTACCATGTTAATTTAATGGTTATATAATTTTCCAAGAATATAGAATGATCTCATATTATAGCAGTGAAACTGGCTTGTTAGCAATTGAATGGAAGACATTTAGTTGTAAGTAACAATATGTATCACTCTAAAGATGTGAATAGTTTTTCTCCAGTGATTCAGTAAAGAAAAGCTGGCAGAACTAAGCTTAGAATTTTTTTCACCGTGAAATAGATTTGGTGTAGATATATATTCATCACTTCATTTCCCAGGTTACAGTGCCTGACATGTTGCTTTTACTGTATTTTATTAGAAATAGAAAGCTTAGCACTAGCTTATAAAAATAATAGGGGGAAAAGTGTCTTCCAGCAAAGTTTGGAAATATGCACTACTGAAGGACAAGAAGTTTCAATTTGGATAGAAACCTTTTTCTCATTAACTCACTTCTTAAAGTTCTTTTACTATAATTTCTAGATGAATAAAGTTTTTTTTTTTTTCTTTTTTTTTTTCATTCATTTTTTTTAAAGACCATGAATGAATATTTTGAGGCTTGAAGCCAGTTGAGGCAGTACTTATTTTATGCATTTGAGAAGGAAGATGAAACTGCAGAAGAGCTGAGAAACCAGATTACAAAGCCAAGAAATGTAATCACAGCAAGCAAAAAACAAGAAAAAAGAAAAGTAAAACTCTAAATCCCACATGCAGACTTGATCTGAAGCACTGCTGAGAGTTTGGAGGCCCTTTTAGTAAATCTATGACTTGCCTGAGGCTTGTGGGAGGAATGGGTCTCAGACAACTGCAGGCACCAATAGGAGAAAAATGAAAACCATGTTAAAGATAAATGGAGCTGTTCTGTAAATGTTAGAAAGTAGATGGTTAATTAAGACCAGCTCTGCAAGTCCAAAACCACAAAACTTAAAATGGGAAAATATTTCCAGAATTGCTTATTATGTATTGTTTAAAAAAAAAAAAAATCGACAGTAAAATATATGCTTTATTTTATACATGCCTCCAGCTAAAAATTATCCTCTTACATTCCCTGACAGAAGAATAAGGTTGTTAATTCAAATGTAGATGCCCCAGAATTAAATTTAAAGAGCTGCAAAGTTTGCAATTTTGATAGGTCAGCCATGTTCAACTTTGTCATGAAAATAAAACCAGATATTTCACTGGCAATTTTGGGCATGCTCTTTTTGCTTCATACTCTTTTTGCTTCAAAAACCCTATAAAGTGCATTGATATGACTGTCTCCACAAGTTTTGATTAAAATCTGACTCAATTGCTAAATCCGGCATGAGGTTCAGAAGAAAAGGAGATACTTATTCTGCAAGAACACTGTTCCTAATAATAAGTTGTTTGGATTAATAAGCAATAGAAGAGAGACAAAAATGCATGTTTCATTTATATTTTTCTGCATTTTCAATATCCCTGAGGAGGGAGTATGAATTAATAAGCAGTAATGGAGTGTTTCTATTGTAATGAAAATTACTGTTGTGAAAGATTTATAGATACTTCTAACCACAAGAAGTCTCACAAATATGGCAATTTCACTTTGTAATTGAAGATATCGCAAAACAACCACCTTAAACTTTCTGTACTGGGCCATTAATTAAAATTACAAGGAAAAGAATTTGCTTCTACCACACCTAAATCTAACTGAATTCAAATAAAATACTTCCATATATTGATGGTATAACTGCTAAGCAGTGACTTTCTCATTTCTCCCCTAAAGTCCTGAAGTGATCGATCGATGGACAAATTCAAAATACTAACATTGAGGATTTCTCAGAAAGCAGGTCTTGTCATATCTCAGTTTCAGCCCAGAGCCCCCATGTTCAGACCAGCTGTGGCAGGGTAGACCGTGCTCCTTGCTAGATACACCTCATGGGATTGTGGCCTATAGCCCTGATGGGCAACCATGGCATGTTCCCCTAAAGGAGAGGCTGTGCCAGCTGGCATCCTTTGGGAGGATCTGCTTTCTTAGGGAGCAAACAGGTGTGCTAAGGAATGGCGTTGTAGAGTTGATGTCTAAGGGATTTGCAGCACAGATCTGGGAACCTTCAATTCATGCAGAAGCTGAGGTAAAGTTACCGAAAGGCCCAGAGATAAGCCTTTCAGGCCTCAGCACAGGAAAGAACCTTCTCAGAATCATAGGGGACTGCACCATTTCTGGCAATCCAGAAAGAAACAGATTTTGAGAGGTAAATCACTGTGTATAAACCCTTTTTTATTTATTTTCTGTTTTCCCTAGCAGTTTTCAGTTTCCTCTCTTTAAAAGTTATTTTTTGGGGTTTATATACTAGTGAAACATAATTTGGAGGGAGTGTTAAAAATTCTTTTGTACTTCTTTGAGAAGGAGAGGTCCAGGCCAATTCTTAGAACTGTGACTGCCTTAGGGCTCCTATTATAGAGATAAAATTCAGTGCTTGCAAGGGGTGCCCAGACTCCAGTGGACCACCAGAGTGAATCACAGAGCACTGTAGCTGTGTGTTCCCATTGTAACAGGTTAGCGATCAAATGGCCTGTCATGATTTTGCTGGTTCTAATTTTTGATGCAATTAGGATGTAGTTTCTCGGAGTAGTTTGGGATGCAGCCCAACATTAGAGGATCAAATTGAAGCAGAATGAACAGTGACGTAAATGGGGTTTTCTCTTTTTTTGCTTTGTTATTTTATGTACGATTGTGATGTATTTAAAAAATGAGCCCTGGTCTAACTTTAGACACCAAATCCAGATTGGAACCCAGTCTTTAACCTTCCTGTGTAGAAACTATATAGTAGTTGGGTTGTCAGTTACAGTGTCCCACATAAGATCCAGATTACTACATGAAAAGTTATTTTGCTATGAAGGATGCTGAGAGCTCCTGCTTTATATACCTCAGCAACTTTCCTAAAGTTTTGTGGCAGGGCTCTTGGCCTTTACAGACTACCATGAAATCTTTAAAGGGTTTGTTCAGTATGCAGCAGAACTATGAAAACTGAAGAGACAGTACTACTTAAGCCAAATGAATGTAACAAGAAGCTCAAAGAATTACAGAAAATGCAGATAGAGTATTTGACACATATTTTCTTCATTTCAGCTCCGAAATGCAATGGTGAATCGGAAAACAGGGAAGTTCTCCATGGAAGTCAAAAAGACAGTGGACAAAGGGGTATAAATACTTTTCCAACTGAGTATAAAGCAAGCAGTTACTTTTCTTTGTTTTTTTACAAGTTTTAAGATTGATTACTATAAATATGATTCGCCATGGTTTATTTTTTCACTCACTGAATGTATACGTTGCTTGTAATTTTTATCACTGACTAAACACTTGATTATTTTTTTTTTATACATTTCTTATAGCAAACTAACTGTTTCCCCCCTCCCCTTCTGACTTTCTTGTTCTGAATCTAGAAACGGGTATTGGTGATGACAAATGACTACTATTATACAGACATCAAGGGTACTCCATTCAGGTAGAGCTGACCATAATAAATGGCCATTTCATCAGACTCATTGGACTTGCATTTGTACGGAGCTTGTGAACTCATTAAAAGCTCATCAGCAAAAGCTGACAATAAAATATCCCTGGACAATGCTGAAAATAGCTAGGAAAAGAAGCTTACCAGCATTCTTTTCAGCTTTTCCACGGATGGAAAGTTTGTGCAAGCTCACACAGGCAAACTTGCAGTGTTTGTCATGGCTTACGTTTCATTAAAAAAATATTCAGTTGAGGTTTACATTGAATGAAAGGCTTTCGCAAGTACTTAGAGAGCTATAAATACTATAATCCATTTAAGTAATTACATATTGAGCCTCATTTTGATTTTTTCCACAACAAAATGTAATGTAAAATGAGATAGTATTTCATATCCAATTTGAGGTTTGGATATTTTCTTTCTCTGAACTACCTAGAGTGTATTTGTGTAACTAAAACTGAGCAAGTCAGCCATGTTATTTTGGCATGTATTTTAGCAAAACCAAAAAAAAAAAAAAAGAAGTAACTTTACAAATGCTCATATTTGAGTTAGAAATAATCCATTAATAAAATAATATTAACTGTACCTTATGCTTAAAGCAGGAGGGTGATAGTTGTAGTACTCAACTGAAATTTTCTTCAATGGAACCTCTTCACAAAACTTGAGCTACATTTTTACATAGAGAAAATATAGGCACATTTCTCTCATCTCTGATGCATGTGTTTATTCTTGTTAAAATCCACACATGGGTGGTAAAACTCAGTGTAATTTTTGTGGCAATGTCATTCTTACCCCATTTAATAAACAGATGTGGGGCTACATATGTGCATGCAGTGTGACTTCTGATCCTTAGGACAGAAATATAGGAAAATTGTACTGCCTTTTTCAGCATGTTCTGTATGTAGTTTAGATGGGATGAGTGTATAGCTTCAGGAAGACAGCAGGGGCAACAGTTATGAAAATATAAACTGTAATGTCAAAGATGTTTACTTTTAACCGGTTTCCAGACTGAGCTTTTGATTGCAGCATGTGTGCTCTTGGACTTGGTGCCTCTACATGTACTTAAAGTATTAGCCCATATATTTTCAGTCACACTGATTACTGGCAGGTTACTAACCTTAGATGAAGGAATGCCAAAAGGTATTCTGTGTATGTATTCAATAGGAAGAGTCACGGATCCCTCAGCCAGTTCATTAAATTTGAATAGTCTAAGTGGTAGACTGAAAACCAATGCAAAATAAGCCACTTAACTGTGGAAGCTTATGAAGCTAAAGTCAATGCAAAAAGGTTGAACTAGTGAAAAGTATGAGTAGCAGAAAAGGTCTGAGAGGAATCATGCTGCTGTTGCTGCATATGAAATCTTTTCCTCTCAGTAGCTCCATTGATTCCCACATCTATGTAGTTTCTCAACATCTCAGTCCGGTTTACAAAAAATTGTCTCCGTTGTTGTAAGGCCGTGGGCATATTCGAGGCTCAGATGAAGAAATGTCATGCTGGCTGAACAGCAGTGAGCTTAGAGGGGCTCATTTATTAGTTTGCTAGAGAGTAATGGTTTATTGCACCTCTAAACAAACATAAACACAGCCAATTGTTGCAGGAACATCAGAACAGAACCAGCATTGAAACAGCTAGTTGAACAATAAATATGATCAGGGAGGACTGGGAAACAGTTTTGAAGTTAATTGGAGTACACTAGTTAGAAGTGTTAGAAATGAAAATATCTCTGAATGTCTTTTATTGTGTCACAGATTTCAAGGTCTGCTTTATTTCTCTGCACAGTTTAGGTGTGGCTCTCTCTAGAGGACATGGAAAATACTTCTTCAGAGGGAATGTAACTGTAGAAGAAGGTAAGATACTCTCTACGTGGTCATGTTCCTGACACAGTAGTTTAATTGTTGATGTAGTAGACCTAAAGCTTGTCTGTTTCTCTGCAGATTCCGTAACGGAATTAGATTTTATTTTTTAGACCTTCTACTTCATGGGATTTTATCCTCATTTATATTAAACATAGTCTGACTGCAAATTTTCTTTAGATGAGCATCATCTCCTGTCCTCCTGTGGTGGTTTTACTCGGGTGGACGGCCGAGCTCCACCACAACCGCTCACTCACTCCCCCTCCTCAGAGAGGAACAGGGAGAAAATATGATGAAAAGGGTTCAAGGATTGAGACAAGGACAGGGAGATCACACAGTAACTATTGTGATGGGCAAAACAGACTCAGCATAGGGAGATAGTAAGATTTATTGCCTATTAATAACGAGCTAGAGAAGTGAGAAACAAAGGAAAGAAACCAAAAGCACCTTCCCCCCCCAATCCACCCTCTTCCACCTCCTCCCCCCGAGCAATGCAG